>NW_024962321.1:0-18679 GCF_019238085.1 Lagopus leucura | reverse complement strand
TCCGCCGAGTCCTCGCGGCTGCTGCTTCCCGAGCCCGAACCGGGGCTGCCGCCACCGCCGCCGCGGGGCCCGTTGGGCAGCGGCGCGGCGGGGCGGGGCGAGCCGGGCGGCGGGGCGCTCCGGGGCCCCTCCGCCATCCCCGCGGCACCACAGCAGCGGCCGCCGCGGGGCCCCGGGCGCCCCGGTGCCTGTGCCCGCCGCCGCTGCTGGCTCAGTGGCGGAGCGGGCGGGAGGCGGCGCGGCCGGGAGGAGGGGACGGGCCGGGGCCGAGGGCGGGGACGGCGCGCCCCCCCTCCGCCCCGGGCTGCCGCGGCGCGCGGTGACGGCGCGGCCGCGCAGCGGTACCGGCACCTTTGAGCCTCCGCTCGGCGCCGCAGTGCACGGCCTTGGTGCCGCCCCAGACCGCCGGGACCCCGGCCAAACCCGCACCCTGCATCCTGGTACCCGCACCTCAGCACACGACCCCAACCGGCACCTTGCAGCCTGGCACCCAAAGCGAGCTAGCAGCTTGGCATCCTGCGTGCTGTGCTCAAACCCAGACTGGCATCCTGCAGCCTGGGACTCAGATCAACCTCACACCCTACATCTTACTGCAACCGCCTTGCACCCTGCACTGAGGCATCCTGCAGCCTGGTACCCAAACACAGCCCACACCCTGCAGTCTGTACCCAAAACTTGCCTGCATCCTGCTCAAATCGCCCTCACGTTCCACAGCCTGGCACCTGCACCCAGCCCACTCCCTGCTTGTCCAAGCAGAGAGCTCAAGTTTTTGCTGTGGGGCACAGTGGGGCTCTGGGGAAGGGCTGTGGGCATGCGTGGCACAGCAGCAGGATGTGATGACCACGGGGCTCCCAGGCTATGTTCAGGTCACGGATGTTTGCACTACAGGGCTGGGAGCAGCGCACAGAGCTGCTTCACCTCAGGCCTTTATCCAGCACCCACCAACTCTGCCCTCCAGTAATGCCCAACCCTGACAGCGCTGAGCACAGCTGACACACCCTGGCCCAGCCCCCGTGTCTCACCGTCAGGATATTCAGGGTCCCCAAACCCTCCCCATCACACAATTTCTTCTCTGCTTGCAACAGGAATTTTGCTCCAGGCTTATTTCCAGCATGGCATGGCAGGGAAGGGCCCTCCACACCATTTCTACCCTGGCAGGAGGCGGTGGCTGCACTGCAGGGATGCTTCATGCCTGCCTTCTTTAAGACAAGCGGCCTTGCTTGCCCCCACCCTGGTAACAGCTGTGTGCACAGCAGGCTCTCTGAGCGCCATGGCTCAGTAGCCCTTAAAATAAACCTTAACAAGCAGGGAAACGACCAGCTCCCCCCCCCACCTGGTAAGTTTGTGCCTCAAAGGCATCAACGGCCCCAGACACTGCCAGAGCCCCAGACAAACGCTGAGCTGGTTAAATATTCATGGCTGACCCCTCCCCAGGACTGAGGCGAGCAGATAACAAAGGCCAACTTCTCATCAGAACAGAGTCAGGATTGTCATCAACAAATCTCTTAATGAGGATTAAAAATAAAATAAAAAAAGAATCAATCCCAGAGCGCCGTCCTTTATTTATATTTGAGAGTTAATCCTCTTTTATTTTGCATCTGTTTTTTATTTTTTCCTCTTTGTTTTTTACGTTAAAAAGCCCCTGCTGGAGCTGATTGCTTCCAAACCACCAGACACACGCTGGGGCTGCGGAGGGGCAGCCGTCACCGCTGCCAGCACGCAGGGCATCCGTGCCAGGGGACATAAAGCTGCAGAGCCCCAGGCTCCCCACTGCGAGGGAGGTTTCTGCTGTTCTCCTGTGGTGGCCACCGGCTTCAAACCCCCAAGTGACCCTCAGGGAAGGCACAGGCACCGCTGCCCCGCGTCTGGTGGCACTTGATGGGGCCAATCTTTGGCTAAGGCACATCCAGAAAGGCCCAGAGGGTGCCCAACTGCAGCCACAGTCCCTCCCTGTGCCCAAAGCAAGCCCTGAGAAGAGCCACGGTCACACTCTGCCAGCTCCATCAGGTGCCCCTCACCCTAATCCCACTCGGTGCCCGGTGGGTGACACCAAGCGAGCCCAGCGCTGCCCTTAGGAGATAACGGTGCCCTGGATGACGGCCAGCAGCCGCTCCTCCCGCAGCACCCGCGGCATGGGGACTGGGCGGCCCATGGCCTCCCGCAGCCGCGCGAAGGCCCCAGCCCCAACCAGGTGCAGGCGCAGGGGCCCGATGCTGCCCTTGAAGCGGAACGATTTGTAGATGGGGAAATCCTCCTGCAGGCAGTGGTCCAGCTGCAGACAGGGAGGGGGAGCTGCCAGCGCGCATCCCAAAACTCTGCTTTCCCTATGGAGCAGCTGCCACCCCCCAAAACCCAGAGCTACCCAGAGCCCCTGCTCTGATACCAGGCGGGGAAGAAGCCCTTTCGCCAAAAGCCTTCCCTGTTCGCGGCGCTCCCGCTCAGCACATCAGCAAAGCAATCCCGGAGGAATCCCGCTGCCGGTGAACACTGCCACCGCGTGGCGGCGGGGCGGGCAGGGAGCGCACAGCAGATCTGCACCCTGCCTGCCATCAGCAAACCCCAAACCGCCTTACCTTGTGGCGTTGCCCCTCCGACAGGTCCCGCAGGCCCCGTAGCTCCACGAACACCTCGTAATGGGGGGCACCGGCCCCTGAGAAGGCACCTGTGGTGGCGCCACCAGCACGTCACGGCCACCTGCAGCCACCAGCTCTTGGAGGCGGGTGACAGGAACGCTTTGGGGATGCTCACCCAGCAAGGTGCTCTCCACGCAGATGTAGTCCATGAGGCGGGCACCCGGCCACATGCCCACGGCACGGCACAGGCTGCGGCAGAACTGCTCCTCAGGGATGCTCTCGCCACGCACACTCAGCGCTTGGCTCTCCCTGCGGGCACAGCAGGGCTGGAGAGCCTGCACTGGGGGTGCCAGCAGCACCGTGCATCCCCACAGCCTGCCTAAAGGTGAGGGCCACAGGGCTGGGGTGACCTCACCTGCGCACGGGCTCCACCACAGGGCACTGCTTATGAAAGCCGGCTACCTGCAACACCTCTCCGGCACGGCACCTGTGTGGGCAGTGAGGGCATGAGGCTGCGGAGGGGTGCACAGCCCCCGCAGTCCCACAGCAGAGCACCTGTACTCCCTGGGCTGGGCGGTGAGGATCAGTGTGTACTCGCGTCCCTCCCAAAGCTCGCCCAGCAGCACCGTGTGCTGCTTCTCCTCCTCCTCGGCTGGGCAGGGCAGGAACTCACAAAATGCCCACTCTGGGCACAGCACAAAGCGAGGCGTGGGCTCTTTTGGCCACAGGTTGACACCGAGCAGAGCTGGGCAAAGAGCGGCTGTGAGCTCCAGACCACTCTCCTCATCCCCTCTGTAGGGCACAGAGAGAAGATCGATCCCTGCGAGAGGGATGCTGCACCCCCAGCACTCACCTCCTGCCACCCGGTACCAGGGGCAGTACAGGGGCAGCCCCTCGCAGGCTGCCCGGCTCAGAGCATCGCAGTACAGCCGCTCCCCGCCGCGCACCGTCCCCACCACCACCACCTGCAGCTGCGGCCACAGGCGCCGCAGGATGCCCTCGAAGCCCCTCTCACACTCAGCCCGCAGCTCTGCTGCCCGCGTGCCGTCGGGGACCAGCAGCGCCTGCAGCCGACCCCGCACCTCCTCGGGCAGCCCGGGCTGGGGGCTCAGCGTGCCCAGCGCCAGGTCGTGGGCCAGCTCTGCCCAGCCGTCCCGCAGTGCCGCCAGCGCGTCGTGCAGCTCGTTGGGCAGCCGGGCCTCCAGCACGCGCAGCGCACGCGTCTGCAGGGCAAAGAGCAGCTGCACCCGCAGGGCTGCGGAGCGCAGGGGCAGGGCGGCGGCCTCGGGGGGCGTGCAGTACAGCGTGGGCAGCGGGCAGAAGCCCGGGGTGCGGGGAGCGGTGGGCGCCCAGCCCAGCAGGGCCGTGCCGCGGAGCGTCAGCGCCTGCGGGAAGGTGCGGCGCAAGGCGTGCAGGTAGAGCAGGACCCCCTGTGCGGAGAGATCGGGGGGCTGCAGAACAAAGCCGCGGGGCACCGCCCGCGCCGCGCTCCCCGCAGCCCTTGGCTACCTGCAGCGCGGGCTCGGCTCTCCAGCAGCTCCGCAGCACGGCCCAGAGGCTCAGCGGCGGCAGCGGCTCCGCTCGCTCCCCGTCATTGCAACACGTGCTCGGCGGGTGACGCTCCCGGAACGCTTCGGACCCTGCGAGCGGAAGGCGGGGCTCAGAAGGGCGCCCCGCAGCCCCCGCTGCCCGCTCTCCTCTCCCAGCCCCGCTCACCCGGGGCCTCGCCGAGGGGCAGCAGCCGCCGCAGCCGCCGCTCCTGCCCGTGCCGCACGTCGGTGCTCTGCAGCTCCAGGCGGCGCCGCTGCCACCCCGAGGCCCGCAGCAGCGCGGCGCGGAGCAGGCGGTGCCGCAGCGGCGGGGCGGAGGGCAGCACCACGCACACGGCCACCAACAGCGCGACGACCGCGGCCAACATCGGCCCGGAGATCGCGGACAGCAGCGCCCCCGAGAGCGCGGCCGGCGCCATCTCCGCACCCGCCCCGCCGCGCTCCCGCGTCCCCCTGGTCCGCCCCCCCCCGGTCGCCGCCGGCTGTTCCGGCTCCGGCAGAAATGACGGGCAATGAGCGCGCCCGGGCCCGCCCGCTGTCCCCCCGCCCCGGGAAATGGGCACCGGGCGGCTCCGCCTCTGCGCCCGAGCGCAGGATTTATTTTCGTTTTCTCCCTTCTGTATTTCATTAAAAAACCACGCCGCCCCTTCCCAGCCCCGACGGGGCGATGCGAGCAGAGGAACGAATCGCAAATAAAAATAGACAACAAACGCAGCCCGGTGTGCACCGCTCGGAACGGGGCGGCCCTTTTATTAAAAAATAAAACAAACAAAACAAAACAAATCAAAAGAAACAGCGGAATTCGGTTTGCTTTACTTTGGCCCGGGGCAATGCCTGCAGCTCCCGAGCCTCCTGCCCCGACCCCAGCCCGACGGGTGCGGGTGAGGGGCCCCTACCCCCCGGCAGAGCGGGGCCGGGAGCTGCGCCCTCCCCGAGACACACGTGAAACCCAGAGCTTTTGTGTTACAAAAATAGTCCGTGCTTTATTTACTCTGTGGTAGAAAAATAACATCGCCAGGGAACCAGAGGTTCTGGGACACGGATGGGACGGGCCGGGGGGGAAGAGGGGCCCCTTCCCGCCTCCGCCGCCTCCTGCCCGCCCCTCGCTGCGCTTCCTCCCCACCGCCCCCCTCCCCGCAGCGGTGCCGGAGGGGACCGAGGGGACGCACCCGGAGCCGGGAGGACTCCCCGCAGCCGTCGGGGGCAGAGGACGAGATGGGGACCTGGAGGGGACCCCGACACCGCAGACTGCCACCCCCCGCCCGGGGAACGGGGTCACCGCGATAGAACACCGACGCGCACACGTACATCCTTGTGGCGGCTGCAGATAGCGAACCCGCGGCCGGGCCTCCCCGCCCCCCCCCCGGGTCTGCGGGGAGTGGGGCAGCACCGCCGCGAGCAGAAGCGGAAAGCCGAAGCTGGGCCGTGTAAAAGGAACATACAGGAAAAACCATGCGACAAATCCGCTGCCTTTTATACAAGGGCATAAACATCAAAGAGCTGGACACCACCCTGCATTTGGGGAGAGCACAGAGCAAATCTGTGGGGCGAGAACCCCCCCACGGCCGCCTGCCCCCCGGTTGGGCACAGAGACACAAACACGGCACAGTCCCCGCAGCGCTGGGGGCCAATGTGGGGCCGTGCGGCCGCCGGTCACGACTGGGCGTGGGGGATCCACTGACTGTCCATGGGGCGCCGCAGCAGCTCCTCCACGTGCTGGGCCACATCCATGGTGTCGTCCAGGTCGAAGTCGCCTTCAGGGTCCAGCACAGTCTCGGGGCTGCAGGAGGTGAGGGGGTGAGGGTGTGGGCCAGGGTGGCCGCAGGGGGGATGGGGACATGATACCTACTTCTGTGTGTACATGTTGTAATGGGGGTGAGAGCAGACGGCTGGCGACGGAGCCTGGTCCATGTAGGTGCCCCCCCCAGGGACGGCGTCACCTGATGCGCTCACAAACCTGCAGGGATGAGAGCGGGTGAGTGCTGCGTGGGTCCTGGCAACGCTCATCGCCTCCTAGCAGGGATCCAGACCCTGCACACGCTCCCCATCTCAGTCCCCAGTAGCAGCAGCCACCTGCAGGGTCCCAGCCCTGTTGGCCACGGGGAGATCTGGGCTCCCAGAGGAGCATTGCGGCCTCTTGCTGTTGGGCTGCTCATCCCCAGCACCGATGCGGCCAGCACTGTGGCTGGGAACGACCCAGCCCAGCAAGCCAGGGATGAACCCATGGGACCCCGCACACTCGCACTTACTCTGGCACAACTTGCTTGATCTGTGGCTTCACATACCCATCCACAGCTTTAGCTAGAGGAAAGAAGGCAGTGCTGAGGTGCAGAGCTGTGGGCAACTGCACACCTGCAGAGGGGTGGGGGCCCCCAGGGCTGGATGTGTTGGCAAGCCCAGGCCCTCCCCAGGGGAGGTGCAGAGGAGTGACGCGTGAGGGGTGAAGGGCAGCGCTACCTGGCGTGGACTCACAGAGAACCGGCGTGTAGTACTTGGAGAAGACCTCATCCTTGGGCCGGTCAGGGAACACGTAGATGAGGTAACTGAGGTCCCCGAGGCGGTCAGCCAGCGAGCGGATAGAGAAGTCCCTGGTGGTGAAAGGCATCAGGTTCCAGAACATCCTCTCAGCTGGAAGACAAGAGACGGCACCGCAGTGATACCTGGGGTGAGCCTGAGACTGTGCCGAAAATGCAACGTTGCTTCCTGAGCTTTTTCCCTCCCCCAATATCTGGGGACAAAACACAGCCTGCCAGAAAGCAGGAGCTGGCGGGAACGAAGGGGAGCTGCAAGCACGCAACCGGTGGTGCTGGTGCCAAGCAGACACAGGAGGTGCTGAAGGAGCCCAGGTGGGGACACGGAGATGGGGGCAGCGGGGGCTGCACTCACCGGAGTCGAACTTCCATGCGATGGTGATGCCGCCGATCTCCGAGTCACTGAAGCGCAGCAGGAAGGTGCCGTCGGGTTTGCTGATGAGGAGGTCGTGCGCCTGCTGCTTGTTGACGAAGCCCAGAATGGCCCTATGCAGAGCGAGGGCGTCAGGCGGGCGGTGTGGCGCCGTGCACGTGAGGCAGGACGGCTCTTACCCATCGTTCCAGTGAGGCTTCAGATGCTTCTTCAACACCTCCATCACACCGTCAAACCACTGCCAGAAGGTGTAGTTCCTCCCAGGCAAATTTTCCTGTGGAAAGCCCCAAAAAGTGAGCGCTCCTGCCTCCAAACACAAGGATGTGGCGGAGACCCGGATGGATGCAGAGCTGGGCACCCGCCAGCCCTCATCCCATGACACCACACAGCACAGCTCGGGGAGCACAAGCAGCGAACCCCAGGGACACAGAGCACTGCAGCCTCCAAACGTGGAGGGCAACACCTCCTGCTCTGCTGCAGCCAACACCTGGTTGGGTTTTGCACTGATCCAACACAAAACAGCTCTCTTTGGGCATAAGCGCTGGCACCGCAGTGCAGCCAAGCCCATCCTGGCACACGGAGCACCCGCTCACCCGGTTGAACTGGGCCCAGGACACCGTGGTGCTGCTGTAATCCTCCAGGTGGGAGCTGGTGCTGTTGAAGAGCTTCTGTGCCAGGAACACTAAGTTCTCCTTTGTCAGCCCGCGGCTGCTCTGCACCTCTGCCTTGAACTTCATGTTGAGTGCCTCACAGAGCTGCGGCCACTGCACTTTTTCGGGCACGGCGAAGGGCACGCGGCCCTGGAGAGGACATGGGACAGAGTCAGCATGGCCAACACCTGGCCTCGGGCACATCCCCGCTGGGCAGCCCTGCTCTTCAGGTGGATGGAGCCCACCCATCACTCCGTACTCACGGGCTCCGCGAAGGCGTTGTCCCAGAGCACGGTGGCCGTGGCGTTGTTGTCCTGGCTGCCATGCACAATCACCACCACAGGCAGGGACAGCGTCTGCCAGCAGGAAGGACAGCGGCACAGAACTGAGATGGGATGTGGCGGGACCTCCTCCCCACTCCCCCCCACACCCCCAAAATACACGCCCCATCCCGGTCCCGTAGCTCTGTGTGTGGGCACGGTGTCCACAGTTCACCCATGACCAATAGCTTTACCTTCACCTGGAAGACCAACTCGTTGCCACCGACGCTGAACTGCGACTCAAAGAGGATGGTGAACTTCTCCTCCGTCACCGACTCAGCGCCGCGGCGGTCCGAGCGCTTGATCCGCTTCAGGGACTGCAGGGACACAAGGGGTGAGCACAGGAGGGATGCAGCATGGATGACAACATAAATGGTGACCACGGGGCACGCAGTGTGGGCAGAGGCACCAGGCATGGGACTGCTGGCTCTCACCATGTTGCGGAAGTGCGCGCTGAGCGTCCCGGTGGCCTGGTGGTATTCCATCACACAGCAGTTGTTGAGAATCTCCCCACTGCTCTCACTGCATGAGGACAGGCGGTCAGGATGGCAGCAGCCCCTCACACCCCCCAACCCCGCTGCCTCCACATCCCCATTCCTGGCGCCTTAGGCATTACTTGCGGGTGCTCTCATTCTTCAGCAGGGCCTTGGCTTGCTGCTCACTGATGATGGTGGCCTTCACCTGGGGGGGGTTCATGTGCACGTTCAGCTTCCCCCCCACCAGGAGCCGCACGGTGGCTGCAAATTTGGTCTGTGTCTTCAGCACCTGGGGAGGCTGCTTCTCGATGATGAAGGTGCTGGGGGGCAGAGAGTCAGGTGGGCAGAGGAGCCCAAAATGCCCCCCATCCCCCGAGCTGCCCCCCTACCTGGTGACCAGGGCGGAGATGATGTCGGTGATGGTGCCGTTCAGCTCTGACAGCATCTCCTCCACGGGGCCAGGGATGGGCAGCTGCTGGCACAAGTGCTCGGCGCGGCGGATCTGCTGCCGGTTCTGCCAGATGATCTCCGCCAGCTTCTCGCACCTGGGGGGCAGCAGGCTCAGCACCCACCATGGGAACAGACCCAGTTCCCCCCTCCCACCGGCACCCACCAGGTCTGCAGCACATCCAGGGTGCCCTCGGGGGGGCCGCCGTTGCCCGCCAGCTGCTGCCGACGCTTCCATTGGATCAGCTCATCGTCCAGGATCGTCGTCTGCTGTTTGCGCAGCAGCTGCAGCGTCTTCTGGTGCTTCTCGGCCAGCTCCTGTCGGGCAGGATGTTGTCACAGCACACGGGGTGGCACGCAGCCACTGTGGGGACACCCCCTGGCACTCACCACACGGTACTGCTGTAGTGTCTGCGCCTCCCGGTGCAGCCAGGCCTCCAGCGATGCCTTTTTCTGCTGCAGCGTCGTCTCCCGTGAGAGGCGCTCCTGGGGACCCAGCTGGGAGAGCTGGGAGAACTGGGCTGGGGATGGGGACAGCGTTAGGGCACGGCCGGCACCCGGCCCCACACCCCCCCAGCCCCTCAGGCACCTTGCAGGCGCATGTTCTCCTGGTACTGGATGATGAAGTATTCCTGTGTCTGCTGCAGCTTCTTCAGCTCGTTCTCTGAGTCCTGTGTGATGAGCCGCAGCTCCTCGAAGGTCTGGTTGATCTGCAGGTGCTTCTGCGACATGGCATCCACCAGAGTGCCGGCAGGTGAGGGGCTCTGCATGGGCACGGGAGCACTGAGCACGGCTGGGGATCCCCTCTGGGATCAAAGGGACAAAGGGACCCTCCCTGTCCCCACCAAGAGCCGGAGGGCAGTGAGCACCTCCCCATTCCCTCTCCATCACCCTGATGATGGAGATCCCCGCAGCCCTACCCTCAGGACCCACTCCTCACTCCAGTGATGCCCGCAGCCCCACTCACGTTGTTCGCCTCCCGCACCAGCCTCTGCTCGTGGTACAGGATGTGCCGGATGCAGCGCACCAGCTCCATGGGGCAGCGGTCGTACGTGTTCTGCAGAGATGCGAGCTGAGCCGGGTGCGGGGCAGGGAACCCCGGTCACCCCATTGCAGCCCCCTGCTCACCTGCAGCTGCGTGACATAATGCCCCAGTTTGATCTTCAGCAGGAAGCCATCTTCACCCACTTGGTGATCCGCCTTCTTCTGCAGCTCCTGGATCAGCCCCTCCAGCAGCTGCGTCGCCTTCACGTTCTCCTGGGGGTTGTCGAGGTCGATGGAGTCCCTTTGGGGGTGCAACGGAGCAATGGCAGTGGGGGGGGCAGAGCGGAGGCAGAGGGGCAGCACGGCGCCGCGGGGCTCGGTGCGGCCGACTCACCACGCCTGGCTCTCGATCCACTGTGACAGGTAGTGCCGCACCTCGATGGGGAAGTGATGCCCATAGAGCGCCTGCATCTGCCGCAGGGCTTCGCCCTGGAGCTGCTGCGCCTGGATCCACACCGCCATGGCTCACCACCTGCGGGGACGCATCGTCAGCACCGCGCAGGGACCCCGCGCTGGGAACCCCCAGAGCCACCCCGAGGGGACGGGGGGGATCTCAGCTCTGTGTCACCGCCCTGTTCCAGGAAAAGCCATCGGACAGCTTGGAGGCATTCACAGATGGCGCCGCTGCCTCGGCCGCTTTGCTGCCATTTCCCTTTGCTGCACCATGGACTCGTGGTCAGGGAAGCGGGGGCAGGGGGCTGCCGAGGAGCTCCGGTGTCAGTAGGGCCAGGCAGCCTCAGTGGCCCCAGAACCACAGGTTGTGGATACAGACACACAGCCCTGGCATCCCCACTGTCAGGGAGCAGCCACGCACACAGCAAACGGAGCCAGGACTGCGGAGAGACGGCACCTACCCAGTGCCAGACCTTTCCCCCACTCCCCACCCTACACAGGAAGAGGAACAATAACCGAGTTGGCTAAAAATGATTTTTTCCCTTATAAAAAGCAAGGAACGTTTCCCCATTCACAGAAGAGACAGCGAGCTAGAAATTCTGCTAGGCCTGGGGGAGGCAATGAAAACAGAAAGCAGTGAGGAAAAGGGTACAGGGGGAGGCCGATAGCAATGCACGCGCAGGCAGTTAGCAATTGCTGACAATTGATAAGAGGCTCTGATGGAAATGCTGCTGCTGGCAGAGCTGCAGAGGATGCCAGGAATGGTTTTACTGCACCAGGAAGGGATGGAACCCTGGGAGCAGCCCAGGCCCAGCACAGAAACATCAGCACGGACAAAAGAACAAACAAATGCTGCTCTTCCTATCAAGAAAATGGTGATACATTCCATCTTACAGGAGCAGAACACTTCCTACTCCATTTGAATGGGTTGTTAAGCAACAAGTATTAATCTGCTGCTGCGGTCAGCTCTCTGTTAGGGTGCACAAAAGGCTCTGCTTTGGAGCAGGAGATGGGAACATCGCAGTGGGAATGGTGGGCAGAACAGCAGCGCTGCAGGGGGTGCAGGACAGCCCCAAAATGCACCCCATGGGCACTGGGATGATACCTGCAGCCAAGGAAAAGGATCACTGATGCAGCCACAGGCATTTCTCCACACTGCTTGTTTTCTGCCTCATCCACAGGCTGGGGAACCTTCCCAGGAGCTGCAGGACTTTGCATGGAGCGCCGGCAGGCAGCACAGTGCTGCAGCTGCTGTGGCCTCATCGTTGTGTGTGGAGCTGCGCCGCCATGGGAGCTGGCCACGAGCACAGCAGACGTTCCCAAAAGATGCAGAAACGTCTGGTGCCACATCCCTGTCCCATCCCTGTCCTCATCCCATCCCATCCTGAGGGCAGCCCCAGCAGCCATGCCTTAGCTGCAGCACCAGGGGCAGCTGCAGCAGTCAGCTGCATGCACGGCAAACAAATGCAAGAGACAGATAATTGCAGTGGTTTCAGCTGCTTTGCATTTAGTTAGTCCTGGCAGGGAGTTATAATCCCACCCATTACCACAGCTCGGTTAACCAGCAGCAACTCAACAAGCCACAGCAACTTGCCTGCTGGTGACTTAGTGCTTGCAATGCTGCACACAGCAGGACAGTTGCTGTGGAGGGGTAAAGTGGGGACAGCTTGAGGAGGGGTGCCTGGCAGGGAGATGCCAGTAGCTCCACTGCCCAATTGTCATTACCAGATTGGCTGCAAAATGGGTGAAATGCACACAAAGTATGTTTCCTAGAGGACTCAAGGCAACAACATGAGGGAGCTGGGAGCACCTCTGAGTCCAGGGGTGGTCAAGAGACCCAGCCGAGGCTGCAGTTGGGATGGGCTGTGGCCACAGCCAGCACTGGCAAGCCCCAGAGCCTCCCAGGCACAGCAGCAGGCTGGCAGCCAGCTCCAGCCGTGAGTTGCAGGAAAGCCACAGCCCAGCAGCAAATAGAAAAAGGAGGGAAATGTCTCATAGGGCGAGGCTGGCAGACACAATCCTGTGTGCAGGGAGCACGGCAAAGCCACAGCATGGGCAGCACCTGCCCAAGGGCCGCTGCCCCCGAACTGCTGCTGCCCTGGTGAGCCAGTTCCAGCTGAGCGCAGGATGCCTGCAGGATGCTCCTGAGATGCTTTCTGCACACAGATGTGGGTGCTCGCAGGATGCTCATGGCACGCAGTCCTGGGATGTTCACAGGATGCTCACAGTGCACAGCTGCAGGATGCCTGTGGGGCTCTCACATCATGCTCACAACACACAGCCCCTCCAGGGATGATCCCCCTGCTCACACCAGCACACCCACCGACTGCAGGCCCTGGTCCCCCACGCGCCCTGAAGGGCCAGGTAAAGTGCTGGGGGAGGAGGGGGCACCCCAAAAGGGCTGTGGCTGCTGCTGCTGCCCCATGTGGCCCCTCTGCCGCAGCAGTGCCCACACTGCCCTTTTTGTGGGGCTCCCCAGCCCCAAGCAGGGGGGTCTGGGTGCAATTTCCTCCCAGCAGGGAGCAGCTCTCCCCCTCCCCCCGCCACGTTGGTGCTAAAGCTGCGGTGCCGGCTCCATAGCAGCCCTCACAGTAAACACACAGACACGTGGTTTCCCAGCACCTCCGGGAGCCCAAGATCTCTTCCAGGTCAGAGATGGCCTCACTCGTGGCCACAAGGCTGGACCCCGAGCACCACGTGGGTTGGTGCTCCCAGGGGGACACTGTGCCATAGTGGGGACCCACATCCCACAGAGAAGGGCAGCTCACACCAGGTCTCAGCCAGGGCTGGATGCGGCCCCATCCCACTGGCTCTGGGAGAAGCAGCCAGCAGCGGCCGCTCGGCGCATGGATGGCATCGGTTCCCCCCCCACAGACACCCACGTGCTACCCCTGCTCCACCCTGGGGATGCACACAGCCCCCAGGCAGCCCCTCTCTGCTGAGCTCCCCCGGTGCCGCCCCAGCTCAGCCCCTTCCCCTTCACGTGGCCGCCACGCTCTGCGTCCTGCCCTGCAGACACGAAGGGTTCTGCGTGCACCCAAAGGGCTCCATGGCCCACGGCCTCCCCGGGCTCAGAGAGCTCCAGGCACGGTCCCTGGCTCCTGCGCGGCACGGGGCCGGCAGATGCGGGCCGGGTTGCCATCCCCCATCCGCACACTCATCCCGGGCCGTACTCACCGGGGTCCGCTCGCCGCAGCCTGCAGAGCAGCGCGGTGGTGGCTCCGGGCAGGCGCTGCCGGCACAGCCGCGTCCCGGCGCGGCCGTTTTGCAGGCTGCGTGCTACAGGAAGGAGCTGAGAGCAGCTATTTCCTTCCAAAATGTCAGCTGCCTGCGCAGCCGGGCAGCGCTGTGCTCCGGCTGCTTCCTTCTACCACCTGCACAGCGCAACTGGGAGCACAGGGATGGCAACCCCTGCCCTCATCCCCCCCCCTGCAGCGGGATGCAGCCCCGACCTGTGGGGCTGGGCCCCCTCGACCCCCCCTCCAGGGAGAAGCGCTGAGGATGGACATGGGGGAGTTTGGGCTCACCTGCACCCCGCGGCTCCGCTCGGCATCGGGGCTGAGCCCCCGGCCCTCGCCTGCCCCAAGCTCTCCACAGGGCACCCGCTGTGCTGGGATCAGCTCTGCTCGCCCCTTCTTCGCCCGCGTGCGGTTTCCAGCTTTCGGCTGCGAGGTGGAGGCAGCGGCGGGTTCAGGAGAGCTCCTTCTAGAAGCTCTGCGCTTTGATGGGGTTTGTCTCGTGCCGAAGAGCGGCAGCAGCCGAGGGCTCAGCCCCGTGGCACTGCGAGGCAGTGGGATCAGCCCCTGCCACACTGTGCTGGGGAGCAGGGCGGCAGAACGCCGGGCCGCCGCTGGCACTCAGAGCTGGGCAGCGATGGGGGAGAAATTCAGTATTTTCTCCCAGCAGCCGCCAGGCAGAGGCGCGGTGCCCACTCTGCGCTCTCCCATCCGGCAGAGGCCACGCAGCCCTGCCGTGTCGGGAGCCAAAATGGAGAACTTGCAGAGCACAGGAACAGGGGAACCCCATGCGGGCCCACAGCACAGCGGGGAGGGCGGTGTGCGTGTCCTGCATGGGCAGGGACCGGCGCCTGCTGCCCAGCACCAACCCGAGGCCGGCAGGAATGCCCGCACATAATATTAATCAGAGTCATTAACATTCATTTTTATTTGCCCCCTGGCACTCGAGGGTTTGGGAATGTGTGGCTCCCCCTTTAGATTTTCCCTTACAACCACAGAGGCCCAGCTGCCTACGTAAAAACCAAACCATCAAAATACCCAGTGAAATCCCAGTGAAATCCCTCGAATCCAGGGGCTGACAGCAGCTCCTGCACACTGCAGCACGGCCCCAAACTTGCACGTGCAGTGCTTTCCTGATGCTGCACAACACCACCAGAGCTCAGCCAGCACCTCCCGGGGACACAGCCCCACACTGGGCACACTGCTAATCCCTGCCCAGGGAGGCTGCGGGGATTAAGCTCATCACGGCATCGAATTAGCCCCGATTTGGGTCCGCAGACACAATTTCATTTTATCTGCCATGCCTCAGTGAGCGCACACAATCTCACTAATCCATTCACCTGCCAAGCTGGATTTGCGGAGTGGAGCCCATTTGGGGCAGCGCAGGAACCAACAGCCCCATCCCAGCAGGAGCCGCAGGGCACGGTCACCCGCCCCGGGTCCTGGCACAGCTGGCACGTCCACATGGCACCGCAGAGCACCAGGCTGCAATGGAGCTGGGTGGGCAGGCAGAGCAAACCCTGCTGCAGGGAGGGGGGCACGCAAACGCCCAGGAGGCTGACAGAGGGAATGGGAATAAACAACTCAAAGACGGCCGGCTGCCAGAACAGTTCTCATTCAGATTGGCACCCAGGGCCGGAGGTCCCTCGTGCGGTGGCACAGGATGCAGCGTTGGCTCTCACGCCCGTGGAGCCCGCAGACACGGGGGGAATTGGTCGGGTCCCGCACCGCAGATTCTGCCGACGCGCTGATGGGGAGCAGCAGCCGCTCCCCCAAAACATTTCCAGGAGAGCGGGGTGAGTAACGGGTTTATAAAAGGAGCGTGCCAGGCCGAGGCAGCTGTGCCACGGAGCCCAGAAGAGCCGGAGCTCCTTTTTACAGCACCACAGGACAGGGATCGTTTTACAGCTGTACTTCAGCCCACGCCGGCGCTGGGATCGACACAAGCGGAGCTGCCTCTCCTCCGCTGGGCTCTGCAGGCGGCAATGGAGCGCGCGGAGCAAAAACCCGGCGGTGCGCGCTCCCGGCGCCGCCCCACCGTCAGCTTTTTCCCCAGTTCCCTCCCCGAGCACAGCCGCGCTACAACCCGGTATTTACACCTCACAACAACAGGAAGACACGAAGTTACGGCGAAAAACGGAGATTGCAAAACTCACCGGCGACTGCTTGAGCGAGGATCGCGTCGTGAGCGCGCTACGGCCCGGCTGCGGCATTCCGGCCGCCAGAGCCGCGGCGCGGGGCCGGGCAGCAGCGCATCGCCGGCAGCACAGAGCAGCACACAGCGGGGAACGAACGCTGCCAGCCCTCTGGTGCAGCGAGATGGGAGGATTCTGCTTTATCAGCAAGTCAGCTCTCCCCTATCGGCCAGGAAGCCGCGCTCACACGCCTGCCTCCCCCTCGACATTTCCCAACGAGGCAGGGAGAAACAGTTCACGGCAACGTACCTTTTATCAGCCAGCAGATGTTGCTAGAACTGTTGCTGCGTGTAACATTCAGGCATGGCCAGCGCAGCTCGCAGCCCCGCGCCGGACACGCGGTGCCAGGGTAAACACCCCCACCCCCCTCCTCCCGGGATCAAAACACTTGGGGGTTGCAAAATAGACACCCCATGAAAGGAAAGGCACGCCACCGCCACACCACAGCTGTCGAATCCGCTTCACCCGGAGCACTCGGAGCCGGGGACAGCTGAACCCAGGCGGCAGCCGGAGCGACACGGGCCGGAGCGCAGCCCCGCTGGGGGGAGCAGGAGCGGTGCCAGCCCCCCCCCAGAGTCGGGCAGGGGCACGGAGCCCCGCAAGGCGGGCACCCCGCCGGGTCCCGGGCGCTGCCGCGAGGTCTCTGAGCCTTACAGGAATTCCTCGCAAACCAAGAAGTCATTTCCCAGCTGCCGGGGCCACTTTACTGTACGCGGCGCGGCACCGTCACCGCTCGCCGCCGGCCGCCCACACGCTGCAGGAGCTCAGGGAGAAGGGATTTTTCGCGCACAGTGTATCTGGGTTTTACTATCACTCGAGAGACGGCTGGGAAACCCCACGGCAAAGCCCTCGCAGCCCGTTTGGAGTCAGCACTTCCCCTGCAGCAGGAGGGGAGGTCCCGCAGACGCTGTGTGTCACCCCCCGCACTGAGCCGCTCCTCAGCCCCGAGCACTCGGGAGAGCATCCTTGGGAGGCCACGGCCCGCCCCAAAGCGTCAGCATCGCACTGCAAAGGCACGAGGCGGGCACACCAAAGAATCCACTGCTAGAGGCCAAGCACCGTAGGAAAAGCCATGAAACGCGAAGCCGATGACAGCAGCGCGCAGCACGTGGCCTCCAGGACAGACTGCCTGCACCTCAGGGCTCCTCCTGCCACGCTGCAGCACAGCATTCCCCTTCCGGTGGGAACGGTCCCCAACCTCACACCCAGACCTCAGAAGCCACAGTATCTCATGCACAATCCTGACAGCTCTGGGAGCCCCCACGCTCGCTGCTGCCCCGCTATGGGCAGGTGAGCAAATATCCCCAAAACCCACCTGGAGCCACTTGCTGGGCCCACAGCACAGCTCTCCTCCTGCACCTCCAAGTACAGGATTGCTCTGAGCGCAGCACAGCTTGAGGCTGGCCCGGTCACAGGTACCTGCAGTGCTGCCCAGGCTACCCAGCACTCACCCCCCCCAACTCCATGCTGCAAGGCCATGGACTTCTCACAGCCCCAGGGCAGCCCACACTGTGCTGCCAGCGAGGCACACACCTGCCTGCGCCCTCCACGCTTCCCAGGGATGTCAACGAGTGCTGATGGTATCTCAGGGTGCAGCCCATGTTCCCCCAAAGCACTGGGGCTGAGTAGCACTATAGCTCTGCTCCAGACTACGTGCTCCTAAAGCTCCAGTCCTGCACGGGCTGATGGGGACATCCTGAGCAGTGCCCTGCTCCGCATCGCACCTCGGACCCACAGGGCCACCTCCCACCCCACACCATGGACACCCCACACTGCTCCCGGACAAGATGGGGTCCCCTGGCACAGCCCTCACCAGGGCCAGTGCTGGCAGCCGAGGGCACCCAGCTCGCCCTGTGTGGCACGAGCTCACAGCCCTGACAGCTCCCATACGGCAGCAGACAGGTGGTGGCTCTCATTCCCAGGGGTCGCAATCAGCCCTGCGCAGCACCGGCCGGCAAAAGGCTTGGGCAAAAGGCCACCATCAGTGCCGTGCAGGGCAGCACTGCTGTGCCCGGCTTGGACGAGGGATTTATTTTCCATCCTGCTTCAACTCTGCCCAGCACAGAGCGCGTGCTGCAGAAGACCCATAGATGCGCCAGGCGCCGTCCCCAGCGCTCAGTGCGCGCTCTCACAGCTCCCCCCGGGATCAGCCCCGCGAGAAGCGGCCCCAGCCCCGCGCTGTTCCGCTCCCCGCCTCGGGATGCGCGGTGGCTCCGCGCAGCGGTCGCGCAAAGTTCGCGCAACCTCGGGGGCGTGCGCACGGCCCGGCCCGCACCTGCCGGCCCCGGGACTGCCGCTCCCGTCCCGGTCCCAAGGGACAGCAGTGAGGCCGCGGGCCTCTGCGCCGGGCCCCGCCGCCAAGTTGCGCTCGTCCGCTGCGGGTTACGAAACACCCAAAATATTTACTGAAGGGAGGAGAAAAATAATTGTAAAAAAAAATTATTCCCCCACCCCCCAAAAGACGCAAACTAAAACAACAAAAAAAAGGCAAAACAAACCAACCAAACCCAAAACAAACCGACAGATCCCACCGCCACCTCCAACCCCGACGGCGCCTTCGCACGGCCGCCCCCCGCAGGTGCCCAACGCGCGCCCCCCCGGCCCGGCCCGGCCCGGCCCGGACGCAGAACGCTGCGCGGCGCTGCACGGCCCGTTCCGGCCGCCCGGGGCCGCCCCCCGCCCTGTTTACGGCCGCGGAAAGCGAAAGCGGCAGCGGCGGCGCGGCCCCGTTCGGAGGCGATGGCGGCCCCGCGCCCGTTCCTACCTGCGGCCGCGGCGGCGGCTGCGGCTCCGCTACTCCGGCGGCTCTCGGCGCTCGGATCCGCCGCCGCTCTGCCCCCTCCGGCCGCCCGCCGCCGCCGCCGCCGCCGCCCGGCCCGGCCCGGCCCGCG
>NW_024962320.1:400404-405363 GCF_019238085.1 Lagopus leucura | reverse complement strand
AAGGGAAGGGAAGGGAAGGGAAGGGAGGGAAGGGAAGGGAAGGGAAGGGAAGGGAAGGGAAGGGAAGGGAAGGGAAGGGAAGGGAAGGGAAGGGAAGGGAAGGGAAGGGAAGGGATTGCTTGGTGCCTGGGTCCCCTGGCCAGGACTTACCTTGTAGGTCACACAGGGTCATCCTGCATTGGCTCCTATCCAACAGCACTGTGCAGGGTGAGGGGTGATGAGCTCCTCTTCTGCCTCAGAGCTTGCTTCTGGTGACAGCCCTGTCCTCAGAAACGTGTCAGTGTCAGTGGGTCAGTGAAGATCTTTTTTTTTTAATCTTTTTTTTTCTTTTTTTTTTCTTTTTTTTTCTTTTTTCTTTTTTCTTTTTTGAGGTCTCAGGAAAGCCAGAGTCATGCAGTCATTACGTAAGAGGCGGTGGCAGGGTAGGCAGCACTATGAAAATCAGGTGGCCCTGGTGGCACCGCTGCTTTCACTGTGCTTCCCGTTAGCATTTACACCCCAAACACTCGTCAACCCCAGTGGTGGCAGTGGAGGGGGTGGCCTTCCTGAGCCTGAAGTTGAAGCGAGTCTGCAGTAGGGGTTGAGTCACTCAGAAAGATACGTGTCCAAGTGCCTCGTGCATGGGAGCTGAGGGAGGGAGCCGTGCTGATGAGGAGTAGAGGTGGCAGAGCCCCACTGGGAGATGGGAGGGGAAGGAAGGAGGGCAGAACCACCCTGAGCATGCAATAGATGTGGGGAGAAAGATTCCATGGTGGTAATCATAGAATCATAGAAGGACTCGGGTTGGAGGGGACATTAAAGATTATCTAGTTCCAAGCCCCTGCCATGGGCTGGGCTGCCAGCCACCAGATCAGGCTGCCCAGGGTCTCATCCAACCCATTCTTGGGTACCTCCAAGGATGGGGCACTCACATTCCTTCTAACCCCTACAATCCTGTGATTCTCTGGGCATCCTGTTTCAGTGCCTCACCGCCCTTTGAATAAAAAAAAATTCCCCCTAAAAGCTAGCTGAAATCTCCCTCTTTTAGCTTAAAGCCATTCTCTATTGTCCTATCAGACCATGTAAGATATCACTGTCCGTCCTACTTGTAAGCTCCCTTTCAGTACTGGAAAACCCCAGGGAGGTCTTCCCGAAGCCTTCTCCAAGCTGAACACCCCCAGCACCCTCAGCCTTTCTCCAGCACTTTGTTTATCTTCATGGCCCTCCTCTGGACCCACTGTGACAGCCCCACATCCTTCCTGTGCTGGAGTCCCCAGACCTGGATGCACTACTCCAAATGAGGCCTCATGAGGGTAAAGCAGAGGGTACATCCCCTCTCTACCCACTGCTCCTCCTCTGTATGTACTGCCCAGGGGTCTGTCAGCTGTCTGGGTTGCAAGCACACACTGCTGGCTCATGTCCATCTTTTCATCCATCAGGACCCCCAAGACCTTCTCTGCAGGGCTGCTCTCAAGGAGTTCTTCTCCCAGTCTGTATTCCCACCTGGGATTGCCCCAACCCCACACATGGCCTTGTTGAACCTCATTAGGTTATCATGTGCCCACTTTTCGAGCCTGTCTAGGTCCCTCTGGATAGCATCCCTTCCTTCTGTTGTGTGAACTGCACCACTCAGCCTGCTGCCATCAGCAAACTCACTGAGGGTGCACTTGTCTCCACTGTCTTGGGCTGCATCTAAAATATGTAATATAGTTAATGTACATGAGTAACAAAACATCTTTTTTTAAAGATTTTCTATGAAAAGGTTTTTTAAAAGGCATCAAAAACAGAAATAGTGGGATATTTGAGCTCATTTTTGTGAAATTGATGTATCATAGAATGTTTCAATGGAAGTAGATGCAATTCTTAGTGAGTTCTCAAGGTGCTTGTCAGAGAGTTTTGATCTGATTTTACTCTTCCTGTGCTTCATCCTTCAATGTATTTGTTCACAGAAGTTCGTGCTGCCAGAAAGTGATGGCACAAATTTGTTGTGAAACGAGGGATTTTTTTTCTGGAAAGTCAGTGGTATTTCTCTATGGATTTAAATTCCTGATCACCACAGGATCACAATGAGGATATTCATTGGCTGCAAATTTTACAGTGCTAATGCTTTCATGGTTTACTCTCCATCTGCTTTGACAGTGCTGGGATCTCATTGTGCTTTTGCTTTCTGTTGTAACACAGTGATGACATTCAGCTGATGCAGCTGGGATTCACTTTGCTGGATGAGGATTACAGCTTGTCTTGCATACCCCAGGGACAGGAAGAGAAGGACATTGCGCTGCTCAGGCTCAGTGCAATCCAGAAAAGCTGATAATCACCACTGTAGGCAGCTTTACGTGTTTGTAAACATGTCGATAGCCTGTGCCACCTGGTGGACACCAAAGATGAAACACTGAGATGTACTGGGGTGAATTAAATGCTTGCTGAATGCATGAACACTGCTCTGAGTCCCAGACATCAACTGGTTCCATCCATAGAGGTGGAGTGGAAGAACAGTGAGGGCTGAGCCACCCAACCCAAGGGATACAAATGGAGCTGGGGATACATCAGCTTTTACAGAATCTCTTCTTGGTCATTTTAATCGTTGTGAATTAAAATGCTCAAAGTAGCTGAGTGACTTAGATCTTAGTTTTCTATGTAAAATATGTCAGCTTTGCCCTGGATGTTTGGCTGTATCATACTGGGAGCCCAGGACTGTGGGTCTGGGAAGAGAATGAGCTGTAGAAGTCATTCTTCTCCCTCTTTATTCCCAGAAGAAATTAAAGTGAGAGGTACAGCTCAGGTTCCTGCTGCAAGCCTAGAGCCAGGAGCACCAGCTGAGCTTCAGTTTGCTCAACAGGCTGGACTATACCAATCATAACCATGCTTGGAATATACTACTTTGCTGAATTTTTTCCCCTGGGAAATAAGGCCATGGGTCTTTTTGCTTGTCAAGATAGAAGATACTGAGCACTGTTGGTTTTTTTTTTCCATGGAAAAACAACCTTCTGACTTAAAGATCTGGAAATACTTATCTCTGCAAATTATGGTCTAACTGCAACATGCTGGAAGTGGTGAGTTATGAAAGGAGATATGAATAAAAAGCATTTTTATGGAAATACATTGTGTACAGTGATTACATCGGATTGTGGGAGCATTTCAGATATTCAGAGATCATTTTGGAGGCTGTTACACCCAATGGTTTCTGTGTTGCCATCTGCTGTGCACTGTGAGTGTGAAAAGAGCTGCATGAAGAAAAATATTCAACCCATTTTTCCACAGAAATATGGGTTTTCATCTGGTAGGACATTTTCCACAACAATTATCAATTTTCAATTAAAATTGAATATTCATACTCTGAGTTTGGAAATCTGTCTTATTTCTTCTCTCCACTGGTTTTCAATTTGGACAATCAAAACATTGCAGCCAAAAGATTCCCACATCGTTTGTCTGGTTTTGTTGTTTTGTTGTCTTTTTTTTTTTTTTTTTTTTTGTCATGTTGGTTTCAAACTGCCTCCAAAGGATGAGAAGAAAAACTACTCGAAAAAGACAACTCCTTTTTTTCTGCTTATTGTTGTCAAAATCTTTGCCAGGAACAGAAAATTTACAAACAGCTCTAAGTGCATTTGTGTGACTGCCAGACTTCTTGCTGCAAGGAAGATGCCCAGGGAAGCATTGGAGCCGTCATTGTATCCTGTTTAAGGATAGGATAGATGTGGTACCTGTGGACGTGGTTTACTGGGCAATACTGGTGGTGGGTGGATGGTTGGGCTGGATGATATCAAAGGTCTTTTCCAACCTTAATGGTTCTATGAGTCCCTGGGGACTTTTCATGGCTCTGAGATACGGATTTCCTTTCTGCTTATTTTATTAACTCAAAGTGAAGCTGAACACACCTGCATTGCTGTGACCAGGGTAGTGGAAAACCTGAAGAAGTCATATTAAGTCTCACCTTTCCTCGTGAGATCATCCAATCATAGAATGCCTTGGGTTAGAAGGGACCTGAAGAATCATCAGGCTCCAACCCCATAATGCTGTATCTGAACCTCGTCTTCAAAACCTCACCCATGCACCCACATTAACAACCACAGAGAGCTCCTCCTTTGCACTCAAAGGCTGTGGGCTTTCATCCTTTGGGCTTCTTCATGCTCCTCCCCTGAGCCCCAACACACAAACTGCTGTGCTCCTTCACCACCATCATTCTGACTTTACCTGTACAGACGTGTTTCTGATTCCAAGAGAAATGACTTGCATGTTGATTGCAGAGAGGGAGAGGGAATAGAAATACCAGTGTTTTTGGAGGATTGCTGCCTTCAGTGGTCATTCACCCCAGCTACTAATAAGAGTAGACTCTGTCTACAGCCCCTCGCACTTTTCTGCCAATTACTACAAGGACACAATAATGAGATGTGACATATTTCAGCCAAAATGAAGGAGAGACTTTCATATAAGCTCTGTAACTCACTGTCACATTAGAGAAGGAAGCTCAGTGATGGACAGTGATTTGGATTTGGACTGCTAGGATGATAACACTGAGTTGGCCTCTCATTGCAGTGATCTTGGAGGTATTTGGCAATTGGGATGCATTTTGCTTCTATCACTGCAGTTCTGCACAGATTTTGGCAGAATTTGTCCCTGGGAAGTAGTTGGTCTGAAGGGCTGGAAGGCTCCTCCATCCCTTCTGTCATGCCTGAGCCATTGTTTAAGAGTTGGCAGCAGCTTCTGCTATTAAAACCCGCTGACATCTGTAGTGTCAGTGCTGTCACTGTGAGACCAGGGTGTGCCATTTCACTGCTAGACTGAGGGAATGATGCTGGTCAAACCACTCGAGATGAGATGGAACAGCACAAGAGGTAGGTTATTAATCAGTTCATGAAGGTCCTTGGAGGAAATGGTGTTTTAAAGAATGGGAAGGAAAAGGGGAAGGGAGGGAGAGAGAAGGAAAGGGGAAAGGGAAGGGGAAGGGGAAGGGGAAGGGGAAGGGGAAGGGGAAGGGGAAGG
>NW_024962320.1:395710-400304 GCF_019238085.1 Lagopus leucura | reverse complement strand
GGGAAAGGGAAAGGGAAAGGGAAAGGGAAAGGGAAAGGGAAAGGGAAAGGGATAGGGAAAGGGAAAGGGAAAGGGAAAGGGAAAGGGAAAGGGAAACAAATAGGTTTTCTCATAAAAATTAAATCGTGGACACCAGGGAGAGTGTAGTTCATGCTCACTGTAGTTGAGATGAGTTTGAAGTGGAAGGAGGCTTCCACTTCGGGTAGACAGTTTGCAAACAAACAAATGTACAGCCTGCGTTATTGTGTGCATGCAGAGTTCTGCACCTTGAATTCATTTATATACACTTACACACACAGAAACCTATCTAGATATGCCTGGGCATAAACGTGCCTGATTATTTCTGCACCAAGTTCCACAGAGGGGTTATTCTGCAACTCAAAGGGTCAATAACAAAGTGCAGAAAAAGAAAATGTAGGTAATTATTTGTCCTGACTGTAAGTCATATCATCCTTTGGAAACTGCTCACAAGGAACATTTACATCCTCCTTCCATGGACTTGGTGGGAAGAATGATCTCCACAAGTTCCCATCACTTAATTCCCTCATCATTTAAGCTCTACCTCTGAAATCTGTTTTCCCTTACGTGGGTCTTCTTAGTCTGCATCTGTACTAAGGCATCCCCTGATCCCAGTGATGGAGGGTGAAATGTGTGTGTTATTCTCCATTGATGTGAGCTCCCATTTCCATCTTGTCAAGCTGGCTTTCTCCATCCACATCCATGGCCTGCACTTGTTCTATTGCCAGTATACAGAGAAACAAGGTCAAAACCCACAAGGGAAGGAGTGACAAGGATGGGAGACTGCGGTATGCTAAAGTCAGGAAAGGTAATTGATGTATAAATGGATGCTGGACTAGATGAAGTACTGGCACAATCCAGTATCTATCTTCTTGTGTTTGGTTTTTAACCACTCTACAGTCCATAGAATGCTTTTTCCACCCTCATTCTGCTTTGTGTCAGTTGATACACAAACACGAGAAACAGAATTCTTTCTCCTTTTCCACTTATGTTATCACATCTCTTATTAACCATTGCAGACTTTTTCCATACCTTTTTATTTGTTAACATTTTGGAATATCTAGTTCAATGTTATGTGAAAGTGGCTAGAGCAAGACAGTGTTTTGGGGCATTTCCCTATTTACTGTCATAAAAATATTGAGTTCCTTTTGTGAAGGTGAGGTTTGCACAGGCTCACACACAAAAGAACCCAACACTGTCCATCTTAGTATAGCATCCATGTGATTCCAACACCTGCACAGAAGAAGGACCAAAATATCCTTATTTATGTCTGTGTGTGTATTTGTACACACATTTGGATGTGGGTTGGTGAAAACTGTGGCATATGCAAACAGTTGCACTGATGGAGATCTTAGACTTAAACCTGGCATCAAAGTTGATCACCAAAGACCACATACTTGGTCCTTTTAAACCATTGGTTAAGTCACTTTGTTTGTGGGTCTTTCCCATTGGAGCCTTAGGACCTGCCCTTGCTGTCACTTCCCACATATGTTCTTGCTGTGCTTCTTGCTTGCAAATAAAATCACTGCTTTCAATAAGACTCACTTAGAGCATAATATGTGCAAACTGCAAAAGGCTGAGGCAAATTCACAAAGTATTAGGTTGCGTATTTCTGGAAAGCACTGCTGTGGGGAACAAAAAAGGCATAAAGACAGCCAAAGAGATGCAGATAAATGGCCGCACAGTTTGCCATGCCTAGACAGGATTTCCTATTCATTCTAGGTCCAGGGTTCTTGACTGCATGTCATTCCAGCCTATTTCCCAAAATGCACCAAATCATAGCCAAAATCAATTTCTGGTGTTTGCTGAGGATGGCATGGTATGTTGATACTGGGGAGGGAGCTGATTCTTGCCTGCCTGTTACACCACATCCCTATTTACACCATGCCAAAGGATGTGGCAACTGCCACCTCTCTGACATGACCATGCCTTACACCCACACCACACTCATTCGCCCCGGGAGTAAATGAGTTGGAAGGAAATTTTCCTTCAGAAGACTTTTCCATCCGAAAATGCTGATTAGACTGAATCGAAATGTTCCGTGGAAAGGTTTCGATTCCGTCAAAGCTTTCAGTGGAAATAATCAAGCCTTGGCCAGGCTGTCTGACGGGCGAGCTTGCCTTGCCTGCTGCCAGCTCACCCGACTGCCTACGAATCATTGGCCTTTTGGCACTCTGGCTACAAGATTTCCCAGCCAGCAGGCTTCTGGATGCCAAGACACCAGCTCAGTGTTGGCTCTTGCCATGTTCCCTGCATGGGGCAGCTCTGTAAGCATGTGCTCCCTCACCTCTGGGGTTGGAATTTTGATTCTAAAAGTCTCTTTGGATTCCTTTTGATTTCTTTTGATTTTTTTTTTTTTTTTTTGTATAATTTTTTGCATTTTTTTTATCCCACTGAAAATAGTCATGCCTTATTTTGCCTTTCAGTTCAGATGTATTGTCAGGAGCTCACACTTTAGAATCATAGAATCACCAAGGTTGGAAAAGACCTAAAAGATCATCCAGTCCAACCGTTCACCTATTCCCAATAGCTCCCACTAAACCATGTCCCTCAATACAACATCCAGCCTTTCCTTGAACACCCCTTTATGCACCACAAAGTGGTATCCATCTATTTCTGTTAGTAAGATGACTTCCAGCACCAGGAGCAAGTTCTGAAAATACATTATCGGTTTTCCTTCCCCATTTTACCCTTCCTGCTCACAACCTTGGCATTCACACCTGTGACATTACATTAAAGTCTGCAGCTGTGTCCACACCTACAAATATTAGGAAGAGCACAACCATGCTCTGAACAAGTTTAGAGAGAACAAGTCTCTAAAGTGTTCTCTGAACAAGTGTTTGGGAGAAATTTTGAGTTGGTTTGCTGGGGAAATGCATTGTTAATACCTAACGCAGACAACCTGCATTCCTCTTCTCCATGAATAACATCTATTTTACATCTAGTTTTTCAGCTTGCCTCCTTTTTTCTTCACGTGCAATGGGGTTGATAGTAAAAGACCACAATAACGCTTGGCTACTTCTGGTCTGCTGTATATTTATAGATGGGTGTGATGGCATTCTGCTGGAGCATCATGGCTTGTTCAGCTTCTCTGCTGTTAGTCACATAGTTATCAAGATGCTGAACAAAATGAAAGTGCCTAGATAGCCAAAGGAGATAGAAAGGTGAGTGCACGCTGGTGATCTCAGTGCAATTGATAGATATTCGTGTACTGGTGATAAGATATGTTGCAATGCAATAGATCTGCACCGGCAGTGTGATAGATTGTTAGATGGTGTTGATCAGATGTGAGCATCAATGGTTTATCATGTCCCCCCGTTATCAGTGTGGGTGTTGAAGTTAGGAGATGTTCCGCCCTTCAGATGGAGAACGTGAGAATTAGAAAGAGTTTTAAAGAATAATGCAAAGTAAAGAGTAAAAATACGACAAGGAGAATAGGGGAAATTGAGATGAGGAGTGGTCAGCAAGAGAAGAGAATTTGAGGAAATTTGTGGAGAACACAATCAGCCACAGAGTACTGAACTCATTCTGTTGCTCACTTCAGCCTGACTTTATCTCATCAGTGACTCAGCCCTTGCTCAAACACTCTGAGATCAGCAGGTTTCGGTATTTGGGCTGCTGTCAGTGGGTGAAGAGAGATGGTAGAGCTGGATGCATCTGCGCTGGGGATGGAGAAGAAGAGAGGCTGTCCTCGTTTGCAGAGCCAGTGCACCGTGAGACCTACAGATGTAGTGGTTTGCAAATAGAAAGAACATCAAAACTTTGCTTCTACTTTCTCAGGGAGGAAAACGTGACACAGAAGATAATTTTTTTCCTATCTCTGCTACTCACTGAGCCAACATGAACAGACACTTTCTCTTCTGATATCTCCTTTCCCCTCTGTTGGAAAAGATAAGTTGTCCATAGCTCTCAAGCATATAGGAGAAGCTAATGGGTTTGAGAGTGAAAATGATTTAGTGTGTGAGTTGTTCCTGTCACTGGAGGCTGTAGCCGAGGCAAAGAGAGGGGAACATTTAAGTTTTCATCAGATTGAAGTTCTCTGACAGTTCTGAGGCTGTACCAAGGGGGTAATTCAGGTCTCATACCTGAATGGTTGCCTTCAGATCAAATCCACCTCCCCTTCAGGTTTAGATAAGGGCTGTGCCCCCACAGGGCTGTTTGTTTTACCTTCTGGACAAGGTACACTGTGTGAGTTACTGTGTGGCTTTCAGATACCAGAAGATGCCGAGAGATAAGCATTTCTTTTTGCTGCATGTCAGAGCTCTGATCTCCTCCTTCCTCTGCTTCCCCTTCTAAACACTGCAGACCACACCTCAGAAGCATGGGTCACACACTGCACCCAGGGTAGGGGTAGAACAGTGCGAGCCTCAATAGAAAGATAGATAGATAAACAGATAGATAGATAGACAGACAGATAGATAGACAGATAGAGGGATAGATAGATAGACAGAGAGATGGATGAATGGATGGATGGATGGATGGATGGATGGATGGATGGATGGATGGACGGACAGACGGAGGGATGGATGGATGGATGGATGGATGGATGGATGGATGGATGGATGGATGGATGGAT
>NW_024962320.1:305269-395700 GCF_019238085.1 Lagopus leucura | reverse complement strand
GATGGATGGATGGATGGATGGATGGATGGATGGATGGATGGATGGATTTCCACAGTGGACTCAGCTGAGCAGCTTTTTGTGCAGGAAAGCTCCAGCTCTGCCCTGAAGCCAACCAAGGGTGACAAGGGTGGTGACTCTGCAGGCATATGGAGAGAATCAGAGAGGGAAACTCTGCCTTGATGGAAGGGAATGACAATTTTCAGCTTGAAGCAGCTGCAAGTATTTACAGTTTGATAGTCTGAGACATGGGGATGCTAAAAAATATAGTTTATTTATAGAGTAACACTCATTTCAGTAGCACAGAGGCAGTCAGGGCCCAGGGGGCAAGCAACAGATGCTTCGGGTTTTGTTGTATGAGGAACCTTAACCAGTGCAGGGAAGAAGACACCATGCCCTGTGCTGAGCAGGTTTCCAGCACAAGAATTGTTTTCTGAGGGATGGGGAGAAATCCAGGTCTGCTGGAGCCAGCACAGCTCATCCCCAGTAAGCCTGGTTGGCATTAAGCTATGATATTGGGATATGGTTTTGGAAGTGAGTAGGAAGGAACTACAACACCGTCCTGTTCTGTCGTGTGCCAGTCAGACTGGAGGTGTAAACCATGGCTGGCAGTTGGGAAACACAGAGCACAACTGAATGCTCTCCCCTGCTGTCTGCTGGCAGCATCATCTCCTGGCTTCTTAGTTCTGGAGCGAAAAAAAAAACCCACCACATAACAGATTAAAGTCAAAATTTGCAAAGAGCCTTTCCAGGTCCTGTACAGGAAGTCCAGGGTGTGTGTTGAGGGACAGATAGGGAAACTCAAGGAAAAGCTGCTTTTGACTTGTCCTCTGCCTTCGGACCGTTTTCTGTCTTGGTGGCAATGCTGTAGTAGTAGGTGCGGATCGTGTTTTCCACTGAAAAAAATCCTGGACGCTCTTCCCATCTGCAAGGGCAGAAAGGAACAAATAAGAGCCAACAGAAAGGACAGAAATGGGTTGACCCAAAGGAGGAGGTAGCAGGCACCAAATAATGTTGGGGGGGGAACAGGACAAGCTGTACCAGGGCTAAGGAGACCTTTCTAGGATGAGAGGTGCAGAAGCAGAGAGGCTCTGACATCTTCCAGGGTTGATACAGGCGAATGAAGAGGGACAATAAGCAAGGAATAGATGCATTCTATGTGTTGTGGATTTGGGAATGAGACAAAGGCAGGAGACAACATTCATTTGTATTGTGCTGATGGGCCAGCAGAGAAATGAGCAAGGGAAGTCCTTACCTGTAGGTCCAGCATTGCATCATGAGGGCGTAAATCTCTGCCGGGCACTCGGTGGGACAGTCCATGCGCTTCCCTTGCTCTATGAAGCTGATGACCTCTGGGCCTTTCATTTTCTAGGAGAGGATCAAGAGAAAAAACATTTTAATTGTTTTGGAGCTAGCAACAGGCTCAGCAAAGGTAGATCTGTGCTTTGGGTCCATGCACAGCAAGTCCCATATAGTCACCATCTTTGGGTGTTTCACCCCAAGCCTGGGCCGAGCAGTGTCTGAGCAACTGATATTTCAGCTCTGCAAGCAGTTGGAAGGATCAAAGAGAAGATCTGCTTTGATTCAAACCCTAATGTTTTGTTTCCCATTTCCTCTCCTTTGCATGAACACAAAGCTGAAGGACCCAAGGAATCCAGTTTGTGCCTTCCGCAAAGTGGAAGTGAGCCTGTCTGCTTTTCCTTCTGTTCAACGGTGGCAAAAGCTCAAGGGAACGGAAACTGAAGTTTCAGTGCATCTCAGCCTGTCTTAGAGTGGGAATTCAGATTGTAGCATCCACCCACGATAGACCCAGCTCTGCCTCCTCACCTTGTATGGTTTCTGCCCGTAGCTGAAGGCCTCCCACATGGTCACACCGTAGCTCCATACATCACTCTTGCTGGAGAACTTGTGATAAAGGATGCACTCTGGTGCGTACCATTTCAAAGGCCACTTTCCTGCTGTCCTGGCCTACAGCAAAGAAAAACGAACATCTGCACCCGGAGATAAAGATTGCTCTGGGCCAAATCCAAGTTCTGCTTTGCTACATGTCTGTGTTAAATGCAGTCCCACATTGCAGGAAAATCCCCCTTGTCTGCATTTCTTCCTCACCTCGTGGATCTTTGCAAAGCCCCTTTTAATGCCACAGCACTGGGGTTGGACAGAATGTGATATGGTTGTGCAGCAGGTCTCCTGGGTAGAGCCCAGAGCTCCAGTTTCTGGGGGTCTCAGCCCACAGCCTGGAGGCCTCCTGCTGGCTATTTCCATCTTTTGCTCTGCTTACACTTACCTTGTAATAGCTGTCATCAGCACCGAGAGCCTTTGAGAGGCCAAAGTCACTGATCTTGGCATAATGCTGATTGACCAGCAGGACATTTCTTGCTGCCAAGTCCCTGTGGACAAAATTTTTTTCTTCCAAGTACTTCATCCCCATGGATACTTGGTGCATCAGCTCCACAATATTGCTGACTGTAATCTCGTCTCTGGGGAGGATGGAAAGACAATGCAGTAATAAAACTGCTGGACAACAAGGACCTGTCATTAATCTATACAACATAGTCCCCTCTAAGCTCTCCAACTGCAAAGGAGAATGAACAAGGACATCTCTGATCTAGAAGCATTGCCCCCTGTTAGCTTGCATTAAAAGGAATCTCTTGCTATTGTTACCCTCCCTTTCCCTACAAAGTCAGACTCCCCTGACAACAATGAGCTTGATGAGAAATGCAGAGAATCAGCCATGTTTTATTCAGTACTCACTTCTTGGAAGACAAGAACTTGTTGAGTGGCCCACCAGAAGCCATCTCCATCACGAGCATCAGGGACTCTGCCTCACAGACCCCAATCATGCGGACAATGTAGGGGTTGTCCAGCTGGTGCATGATCTGAGCTTCTGTCATCATTTCATCCCTCACTGTTTTCTCATTGTTGCTCTTCAGCACCTTAATGGCCACATCGATCTGCTTCCTGCACAGAGTACAAGAGGAACAGACACATGGATAAATTAAGCAGCAGCTGGATTCATGTAATATTCGCCTCTTGTAGGTCTGAAGGCATGCCTGGGAGCATGCAACACATACTACACTCTCAGGACACTAAGGCTGTCACAGAAAGTCCTGGGAAAGCCACCACTGACCTTCCAAAGTCTCTCTTATACAGCCCATTATCACTCTAGGATCTCTCTAAGTATAAACTGGATGGCAGGGGACACCTCTGAGCTCAGTCTGAAGCACCCTCTTCTTTCTCCCTGGGCATCTCACAGGGCAGCACTCACTTTCTCATTTTGTAGACTCCTTTCTTGACACAGCCAAAGTTTCCTGCTCCCAATTCTACTTCATCGATCATCAGATGGTCCCTCTTCAGGAATAGTTTCTTATCCTTCAGCTCCTCAGGGTCACTGTATGGGCTCTCATAAACACTGGTGTCCATGGGTAGCATGCGTGACTTCCCTGCATGTTCCAGAGAGATACAGTTGTTTGTAGTTGTAAATTATGTACTCTTCCCTGCCCCTCTCTCCTTTGTTTGGATTTTCTCCTCCCTCCTGGCCAATTCTCCTGCAGGATCCAGCATTCAAACTTTCTTCCTGGGCATCTCCCTTCCTCTCACAGCCCATGGCCTCACTGAATTAAAATAGAGGACCTGGGATGGAGGGAAACTTTGGAGCACTCCCATTCCACAGGTTCCTGCAGGTCCCAGATGTGTAGAATCATGAAGGTTGGAAAACACCTCTCAGATCATCCAGTCCAACCACCCACCTACCATCAGTATGGCCCACCAACCCATGTCCCTGAGTACCACATCTACACGTTTCTCAGACACCTCCAGGGTCAGTGACTCCACCTCTTCCTTGGGCAGCCTGTGCCAACACACCAACACTCTTTTGGGTGCTTAACTTCACCCCACTGAAATCCAACTGAAGACACCAAGAATTTAGTAGGCAGAAGATGTGGAATGGAACAGGACTTTGCTGGCTATTGGATACAGGCAAACAGTTCTGCAGCATTCTTGGCTCAGCACCCTGAAGTGAGAGGGATGTTCTTGGGTGCTCTTGTAGAAAAGAGGCTTTGCAGCACAGCTTTTTGACCAGAAAGTGATACAAATGGCAACTCCTATGGCTTGGGGGCTTTCAGAGATGCTCACCTACAGGCTCTGGTGTGTATCCATCTGCATTGAGAGGCCCAAGGTTTTTCTGGAAAAGAAACAGTGATGAAGTGGATAAAGCAGCCAGGGGAAATTGTTTTAACTTAAAATGGGAGAGGTGAGGGACAGGGAACCTCTGCAGTCAGAGGCCCAGCTGGTGGTTTCCACTGCAAGGTGCAGTGTTGGGCACAAGGATTGACATGGCATTGAGCAGGTCTGGTCTTGGCTGGCATGAACCCTGTGCAGCTCTGCAGCCTCAGAGCTGTTACTGCTTTCTGGAACAACTCGTCCAGCACAGCTCTGAGCCCCAGTTCTGCTTGCAGTAGTCACTGTAGCAGCCCACCACAGATTGTGAAAGCTCTTTGACAATCCGGGTAAATGCTCAGCCCTTTATTTAGGTCTGTTGGGCACTCACACAGCCCAAACTTGCTGGTTTCAGCACAGCTGGGCACTGAGCGTGGACTTTCCCCGGGGCTGGGAATGCAGAGGGAGCACAAAGACGTGGCCCATGGCCAGCGGCCAGCAGTGGGGCTGAGCATTCCCAGAACACAATCACATCTCCCTCACTCCTGCTCAGCAAGGAGGGCAGGGGGAGAGGGCTCCCCAAGGACAGCCCCATGTGTTGCAAGGAACACAGCGTGAATGGAAACCATTCTTGGCACTGATGGTAGCTATGCCCAACTATTCCTTGTCTCCATCCAAGCTGGAAAGGAGACAGCATTGCAGCCGGCCATAATATATTCCAGTTGAGTTGTTGCCTTTTAAAGAAGAGGACAGTTTGATCAGTTCAAAGTGCCACTAGATGAGGTACCAATAGAACAGACTCTCCCCACAACTTACGCTCACGGAGGGGTGGGTTGGTGGAGCTGGTGCTGCAGAGGCTGTGGATTGGGAGAGAGGAGTTATCAGTGAAAGTCTGCTTACACCCCAAGCAGGAACAGAGCATCAGTCCTTTGAGGATCCAATCCCTCCCACACAAATGTCCTTTTCTACCACTTTAACCATAATGGATGTGGAAACGTGCATGGGTATGGGCACTGTTCCCATCCCTCAGGAGTCCCACAGGACAGGATATGAAGTGATGGTTGTGACACCTGGGACAAGTGACTGAGGCCAGGGTTGGCACTGGCACCATCTCACCTGGCATGCTGGGGTTGGGGCAGCTTTCCCTCAGGTAGAAAATAAGCCCGTCTGGTTTGAGCTTCAGATATTCCACCAGCTGATAAAGGAATCAGGAGAAAAAGGGATTAAAGCAAACAGAAAACCATCTCTTCTTTTGCAGGCAACACGTGTGGTTTATCATAACGATTTCTCTCAGATTTATGGCAACCAGGGACTCAGTTATTTCTTTCTATCTGTGCACTAAGGAAACTCCTACATCATTTGTATCTGGGTGTCTGCCAGAGCTGGGAAGAGTTTGGGAAGTCAGATAAGCCCCAAAGAAAGACAAAGGGAAAACCTTTAGTAGTAGGGCTGGGTAGGGCATTCTCAGTGTAATGTCATTGTTGCCACAGCCGGAAGGGACTGTACGTCTGATAAAGACCGAAAGGAACCTTTGGCTTTCCCAGCAGAACCCCAGCATTCACTTTCTGGATCTCAGGCACTTTCCACTGCAGCACCCCCTGGTTCCAGCACAGTGGGGCCCTCACTTTAGCTGGAGACCACCACCCCAGCTCTGGCCACCAGAGCACAGGGGACCAGACTTTCTCTTCCCCTCCTGAGTGGCTCAGATTTCATTCCAAATTAGGAGCCTGGCACAGTTCTGTTTCCATTAAAAAAAAAAAAATGCCCCGAAGTCTTTGTTTTCTTTCAAATTCAGAGTGAAAACAGTCCTGGGAATTTGAAAAATTCAGCAAAACAGTTACAGTCTGCAAACAGCCCTCCCCAGAAAGAAGTGGTGCATTCCTTTGCTGGAGCAGCCCCAGGAGTTGGACTCAGTTATCCTTTAAGGGTCCCTTCCAACACAGGTTATTCTGTGATTCATTGGGCTGCAGCGTGCCCACAGTGAGCCAGGATAGGGGTTGGTACCTGGGCTTCAGGCACTTGTCACATCCCCTAAAACCCAGCCCCCTCCTCATGGATGGTATCTCACAGCCATCTCCTGTCTGCAAACAGCCTCTGTGGGGTGACAGGATGTGTCTCCTGGCACTTGGATCTGCGGTCATGTCAAGGTTCTGGGAGTTGGCTCAAGACTTATGGGCCTCCTGAGTCTTTGTGTGCAAGATCTTAAAGACTTTCCAAGCTCTTGGTGTCTTTAAGGCTCCAGATGGCCTTTCCTTTCCCCCAAGGCATGGGCAGATGTAGCAAGGGAGAAGTGCCTTTGCTTTGCTAGGACAGCAGTGCTTATCATCCCCCAGCACGGTACCTGCCAGAGCGTGTCAAACTTGGTCCCCTCAGGGATGGAGTACTTGCCAGACTTGTCCTGGTCGATCCGATAATGATAAACTGTTTTGCCATAGACAAGGGACAGAGCATAAGTGCCGTTTTCCTTTTTGTCTCTCAGCCTGGTGGGAAGAAGAACAAGCAGCTCGAGGTTTTGCCCTGCGAATGGCTGCAGTGGTGGTTGGTTATTTCTTTCTCCAACTGATTAGGGAGATAATTAAATTCAGGGCTGTCTCACCTCTGCAGAGGCACATTATTCTACAGAGCCTCAATTTCATTGTTAAATGTCCTTGTCTACTGAACCTTTTATCTGACATCAACCAGTGCATTAATTAATAAGCATGCTTCTTGCAGACTTCTACACACAAGAAACAAATAAAGCTCAAAACTGGATTCGTGAAATCTTGGGAAATAACAGATGTGGAGTGGCAGAGCCTGAATTTCAAAGATCCGTAACAACAGTCTGACCATACCTAACCAAACCTCTCAGGAATACTCACATGAAACAAATAACCAGAGGGCACTGGAAGTGGGGAAATGGTAGATGGAATGGGGATGGTACCTGCCAGGGTTTGTGTACTCACAGGAATTTCCCATCAGGTTGTGCCCCAGAGTAGAGCCTCCGCTCAGCTTCATCCCGGGCAATGTTGCCATGGTACCAGGGCATCCTCTCATGGGCTGTGGTTGCAATAAGCTTCTCCACCTGAGGGGCCTGGCTTATAATGGCCTGTTCAAGGGCATCCCCCTGGAAGAGAGAGAGAAGGGAGGTATGGCTTCAGCATATCTTGGAGTGATGTCACAAGGAACTTGGATGGTCCTGTAACTGAAGCACCAGTGACTTTAATCATGCCTGAAGCACTGCTGGATGGAATTTTGTTATTCTGTGCATCACTGTTACTCGCTTATCTGAATTGCTTTCTCCTCTTAAACCCATCTGATGTCCATTATTTGCTGGTGAGGGAACAAGAGCTAATGGCCTCAATTGCTGCAGGGCAGGTTTGAGTTGGATATTAGGAACAATTTCTTCTCGAAAAGGTTGATGAAAAATTGGCACAGGCTGGCCTGGGAGGTGGTGAAGTCACCATGCCTGGAGGTGTTCAAGAATCGTGGAGATGAGTCACCAAGGGACATGGTTAATGGGAATAGTGGGATGGGTTGAGATTGGGCTTGATCTTACAGATCTTTTCCAACCTTAATAATTCTATGATTCTAAGAGTGAAGAAAACATGTTCGTATGGGTGATCTGACATCAGCTTTGTAGGTGTCTTCTCCCTCTGTGTTCCTGGGAGACCAGGACCCCTTCCCTGGCTGCCTGCTGTCCCTGGGCAGTACAGTCTGGAAATCAATGTGTGTTACCATAAAGGAGTTCTATCAGCTCCACAGTTTATAAGGAGCTGCAGGTTTTCATTTGCCAGTAGGTGGCATTGTCCTTTGTGTTATCTACCAGCGGTGACAGTCCAGCTTCATGGAGAAACCCTATTGAAGGTCTCATTCTGAGCAGCACCTCTAGTCGAAAACGGGTCACTTTTAGAGATCTTTTGCAGAAAGGCTCCCTGGAGAGAATGATGCCTGAGCCATCTTTCTGCAAAAGACTTGGAAGTGACTGAACAGCCACTGTGGAGGCGACAGCAGGGAGAAAAAACTCATTGTATGGCTGCTACTATGGCTATCCACAGAGTTTTGCTTAGTCTGTCTACCTTATCCATGCTCCTGTGTACAACCAACCATAGCAATCTCTCTGTAGCTGTTTTTAAATTTAAACAATAAGCAGACTTGAGCTGGTACCCAGGTGCCTCAGGCTCATAGGCAAAGCCTCCGATGACTTTGCAGAGCAAAGGAAACCTGAGCAAGAATTTGAAGCCTGTTTGCATCATGACATTATGGAGGCACAGATGAGGGTTTAACTACAAAGAATGTCCTGTGTGCTGCAGAGGAGGAAATGGTGCATGGAGAAATGCTTATAGAGTAGCTGGTGACCAACCAACACCAAGCAACTGAGATATCAGACTGCTTTCAGTGCTTGCAGTCACAGAGGAGAAAGAGCTGGCTGTACCATGATGTGACAGAAGAGGAGGAAGATATTGATAGAGGAAGTGAGGATGGGAGGTGGCAGTAAGACCCAGAGATTTCTCCTTGCACAGCCCCATGGTGCTGTTGGCCACGACCATTACCTCCAGTCTCCATGTCTGTCGGACATACTCGCGCACCATGTTGTCCCTCATGCTATCAAAGACCCCAGGCTGGGGCTCCACGCCGCTGGGGCGGTTGCAGGGTTTGCGGAGGGTACAGCAGAGCCCATCAGCATCCTTGGAGTAAAACTCACAAAGTTCCTCAGGCCCACAGTGTGCTTTGCCACCCGCGATGGCGTAGGTTCCATTCATCTGGCGCTCGATGGCGTAATGATAGAACTGCAGGTTGCACACCATGGAAAGGACGTAGCCCCCCAGGCTGCGCAGGCACTGCCGCAGCAGGAACAGTCCATCTGACATGCCAGCCAGCTTCAGGTACTCCTCAGCCTCTGACCTGGCAATGCTGCCATAGTAGAAGGGAAGGTGAGCGGCAGCATCCGGCATTGCTGCACGAGTTGGAACTGCCCGGCTCGGCTTACACGCTACTGGTGCTCAATCTGGAAGGGAGAACCAAAGTTCTTCATTGATTTAATCTTTCAAAAATGGGTAAGTGGGATTCAAACACATTTATCCAGGGATTCTTCAGCCTTTAGGGTCACTTTGAACATTGCTTGCATGGGTGAATTCACATTTCTGCCCTGAGAATCCCGCACAGCAAATCCTCTGTTCTGCCCTGAACAGAGCTAGAAAGTGTGAGCAGAAATACACCTGATTTTCATCAAGTTCAAGCAGAGAATGCACCAAATCCTAGAGTGAATTGCTCCAGTCACAAATTACCTTCACTGTTAAAAATGTGCTTCTTACATCCATCCCAATCACAGAATCACAGAATCACAGAATCACCCGGGTTGGAAGGGACCCCAAGGATCATGTAGTTCCAACCCCCCTGCCTAGCAGGGCCACCAAACATACACATTCAGATCAGGTTGCCCAGGACCCCGTCCAACTTGGCCTTAAACACGTCCAAGGACGGGGCATCCACAACCTCCCTGGGCAGCCCGTTCCAGGGCCTAACCACTCTCCTAGTAAAGAACTTCCCCCTAACATCCAACCTCAATCTTCCCTCCTTCAACTTAAAACCATTTCCCCTAGTCCTGCTGTTATCAGCCCTTTTGAAGAGTTTACTCCCCTCCTGGGTGTAGGTTCCCTTCAGGTATTGATAGGCTGCAATGAGGTCACCCCGCAGCCTTCTCTTCTCCAGGCTGAACAAGCCCAACTCCCTCAGCCTGTCCTCATAGGGGAGGTGCTCCAGCCCCCTGATCATCTTAGTTGCCCTCCTCTGGACCCTTTCCAAAATCTCAATGTCTTTCTTGTACTGAGGGCTCCACACCTGGACACAGTACTCCAGATGGGGCCTCACAAGAGCCGAGTAGAGAGGGACAATCAGCTCCCTGTCCCTGCTGACCACCCCTCTCCTGATGGAGCCCAGGATCCCATTTGCCTTTCGAGCTGCCAGAGCGCACTGCTGGCTCATATTCAGTCTCTCGTCCATCAGGACCCCCAGGTCCTTCTCTGCCGAGCTGCTCTCAAGGACCGCTCCTCCCAGCCTGTACAGGTGCCTGGGGTTCTTCCGGCCCACATGCAAAACCTTGCACTTTGCCGTGTTGAACCTCATCAGGTTCACCCGAGCCCAGCCCTCCAGCCTGTCGAGGTCCCTCTGAATGGCATCCCTTCCTTCCACCGTATCAACCGCACCACTCAGCTTGGTGTCGTCAGCAAACTTGCTGAGGGTGCACTCAATTCCCTCATCGATGTCATTAATAAAGATGTTAAAGAGCACCGGTCCCAAGACAGACCCTTGGGGGACACCACTTGTTACCGGCCTCCACCTGGACATAGAGCCATTGACCACCACCCTCTGTCTGCGGCCTTTCAACCAATTGCTTATCCATCGGGTCGTCCACCCATCAAATCCACTTCCCTCCAATTTGGAGATGAGGATGTGGTGGGGGACCATGTCAAAGGCCTTGCTCAGGTCCAGGTAAATGACATCGGTCGCCTTCCCTTCGTCCACCCATGCCGTCACTCCATCATAGAAGGCCACAAGATTAGTTAGGCATGACCTTCCTTTGGTGAAGCCGTGCTGGCTGTCTCGGATCACATGCTCATTCTTTATGTGACCGAGCATGTTGTCCAGGAGGATCTGTTCCATCATCTTCCCAGGCACGGAGGTGAGACTCACCGGCCTGTAGTTCCCCGGGTCCTCCCTGCTCCCCTTCTTGTATATGGGAGTGACATGACCCTTCCTCCAGTCATCTGGGACCTCACCTGACAGCCACGACTTCTCAAATATGATGGAGAGCGGCTCGGCAACCACCTCAGCCAGCTCCTTCAGGACCCTGGGATGCACGCCATCTGGCCCCATAGACTTGTATTCATTCAGTCTAAGGAGGCACTCTCGGACTTGCTCTGCCCTTACAGTGGGGAGGGATTTACCTCCTTGGTCCCCACATAGAGGTTTGGGGATGCAGGGTTCAGGGACGTGAAAAAGACTAGAATCCTGGCCACCAGTGAAGACCGAGGTGAAGAACTCATTCAGCACCTCAGCTTTCTCTTCATCTGTTGAAGCCAGTTCTCCTTTTAAATTTACCAAAGTAGGTACGCCCGTTTTGGCCTGTCTCTTCTGGGCAATGTACCTGTAGAAGGTACCAATGTTGTCAACTTTTACTTCCTATTTTCTCTTTGGCACTGTTCACAATAAAAGGGAATTCTTTCTCCTCTCTGAATAAATTATTTTTGCTGTAAAAGTCCATTAGGACAAAACTTCAAATAAATTAAGATCAAAACATCTCATGTTTTAATCTTTATGTCTAAAGAACATGTAGATATACAACTGCAACAAACACAGCAAAAGAAAGTAAATACAAACCCAAGTGATTCTAGGCAGACATTACCCAACACTTGACAGGAACAAGAAGAAGCCTTCCTCTAATGGTCCCTTGATAAATTGTATGGACTTTTTTTCCTCCAATACCTGATTTCTGAATTTGGTCAATACTTTGATTGCAATTTCTGTAAGTTCCTATTCCTACATCTTGCGTGTGCTCCAGGGAAAGCTGGAGCTCAGAGGTGGCTGGCTGTCATTGCAAAGCAAGTTCAATCCCCCAGACCCCGTCAAGCTGAAATGTGCAAGCATTACTGGAATCCCTGCTCAGAGCAGCTAAAACCAGAAGCAAACCTACCATCATGCTGCTGCAGTGCTGGTTCTTGGTGAAAGTGCGGTGAGAAATGGCACTTCATTGACTGAGTCATTGCAGAGCCCCTTTCCCTGAGAGTTACTGGTTTTGTATCAAAACATCTAAAATCACCCACGTTGATTAACGGAAATCCTACAACATTTACAGGGTCTCATTTGTTCCCTGGAGCCTAATCTTCAGTTTTGTCATTACGCAGATGCTGACCCCAAAAAGACCAGAATCAGAGAATCACAGAATCATTGGGGCTGGAAAAGACCACTAAGAGCATCTAGTCTAACCATCAGCCTATCCCCACCATGCCCACTAACCATGCCAGTCATGGTGTCCCTCCGCATTTCCCACAAATGCATCACTCATGTTTATAGTAAAGGAAACTCAGGCCAGCCTCTGGTATTTACCCTGATTTTTCTCAGCATCACCCCCATTTCTGAACATGACAGGAAGAGTAATGCTGATCATTGGTCTCACTGTGCTGTTGCAGAAGTGGCTCTCAGGCTGGAACTGTGCTTGGTTGGCCATCAGAATCACAGAATCAGAATGGTTGGGTTGGAAAGGATCTTAATGATCATCAAGCTCCAAGCCCTCACTGAGAGCTATGTGCCCCACACCAGATCAGGATGCTCAGGGCCCCCTCCAAACTCGCCTTGGGCACCTCCAATGACGGGGCATCCATCACTGGATGTGCCATGCCACCTAGCTGCCTCTTGCCAGCTCTGGTCTCCCAAGGCTAGGGAAGGATCTGATGTGTGCTCTGTTTTGGTAGGAATGGTGTAGGAGCTAGGAGGAAACCATTCTGCTCTGTGCACGTTGCTCAGTGTTCAACAGACCCAATGGGGAACTGGATTTATGGCAACCAGACTCTTCTCTCTACCTATTTGTTTGTTGTGCTCATTAAGCCCAGGAGTGCCCCACTGATGAGAACAGGAAGGGAGAGCAGGCGCAGGGAGGAGGTCTTTCAGCTAAGGCAGGAAACCACAACAGGAAGCCGTCAGCAGCACTTGCAGCCTGCACGTGGAATGAGTGTAAGCCCTGTCAGGCAGCTCAAGCAAGCCTAAATTCTGAATTCTGAAACCCCTTTAATCAAAGTCAACAAATGAAACAAAGTGGGATCTCGGCCGATCTGCCAGTATGAGACAGAAGGCAAACGAGAGCACACCACAGCTAAAAAGCTTGAACAGCAGTCAGTGCTTGGAGCTCATTGGAAATGCTCCAGGCAGCAAAGCAGCCCTGATGTTGGGTTCAGTATCCCCCATTTCTGCTCCTGAGATTGGAGCACTGGTGGTGGGTTGAAGAGCAAGCACTGCAACTCCTGTTTTTTGACTGCAGAGTAAGCTGATGAGTCATGTTCACACAGGAAGGAAGAGGAAGCACTGAGTATGCAGTGGGAAGGTTGACAGCTTCTTCATGTGCTACTAATTTCCACTTGCTACCTGGGATAAACAGGTACAAGGGTGAGGCACCCAAACTCATTGGTTCCCTTCTCTGTAAAGTCTGGGACCAAAACATCACAGAAAATGGAACATTTGAAAACTGTTCAATCAGCAGAAGCCATTGATCATCACTGAGCTCCTACAAAGTTTCCAACTGCCTACACAGGCAATTTGGTCACAGAGTGTTTTTCTCTCCAAGCCCAGGGTTGGAGTCAGGAGAGCCTCAGAGAGATATCAGAGTGAAGGCTGGGATCAAAGCTTGGCTTAGGCTATGGAACCCCTTGGTTCTGGCCATGGAACCCCTTTTGCATAAGACTTGCTGCCACAGATGAACCATGTTATCACTCTTTAGAACTCTTCTATGTTCCCAGCCATGTGCAAAAGTCACGTCCTGAAGTCTGAGAGCAGATTGATACCCTTGAACAGGATGATTTACAGCCCTGACAGTGTCCAGGCTCTTTCTCCTACCCACACCTCAGGGCTCCAGGGCATGGCTAAGCTCTCACTCCAAGCTATGGCTCTGTTCCTCCACATTGCCTCTGGGTAGACCTGAGCAATCCTGGCACAACTTCAGCAGGCTCACACAAACATCCCAAAACTTTCTTTTCCTGCAGTGTAAAGTGCAGGCAAAAATGAGAACTGATTTCATGGGTTGCTTTGCCAGACATGACAAACCAGTGCCTGGAGGAAGCGATGCAGGGCTTCCAAGCAGCAGGACCTGTTTTTTCCAGCACCTGCTCTATCTCTGTCCCTCAGGGTGCAGCAGTACAAGTACTGAGCGTTCCTGGTTGGTACTTTGAGTGCTCAACCCGTTGGGGCTGTGATAATGGCATGTTTGCAAGTTGGCGTTATGACACGAGGAGGCACTGGAAAAAAAAAACCACCCACGTAAAAAGTACAGTCTGCATAGCACGATGCACAGGAAAGCCAGGCAGGAAGCCATCGAGACGTCAGTCAATCAAATCTATGTGTAGCTGCCCACTCGCTTTTGAAGGGTTGAACAATGTCACAAGTGTAGAAGTTGCCCTTAGATGCCAGTGAGTTGAGGGCTTGCTATATGCAAGATGATGGGCTGAGCTGGTTCCCACGTCATGGGACGTGGTGTTTGAAACACTAAATGACAATCGAAATAACTTCAGATCAACTTTAAGTGCTTCATAGTTTAAAGCAAAACCCTAAACTTGCTTCGGATTGTCCTGACTGTAGCCTTCTAATTGCTTGCGATTAATGTTCAGTTTTCATTTATGCATTCCATGGCAGCTCTTCCAAAGATTTCCTCATAAGCACTTACATTTCCTGGCTTCAGCTGCTTTCTGACCTCCTTGCTGCTGACTGCACACCCAAACCTCAGCCATCCAACCACATGTTAACATTTGAGCTATGTGTGAGTGGGAGTTGGTGAAGCTCTGAGCCCATTTCTTTGCTCGCCCAAGCAGGGTGCCTAGTGCTTGTCATTGAAGATAACGATCTCCTTTACTTGTCAGTGTGTGTTCCTGACTCAGTCCTACCTGAAATGGTTGTGTTGACTGAAGTTGCATGGAAAAAGCTCCCTGGTGTGGCTGGAAGCCTGTATTTTTCCCAAGGACCCCATCTGTTCTCATTGCTGAAGTGAGCAGGTAAACCCAACCTGCTCATCTGCCCATGGATTCCTGGCCGTGTACAGAAACTCTGCACACCTCTGCTCTTTGAAGTGCAACATTTGGCCACAGAGAGAGCCCACAGTCCTTTCTGAAAGGAAAACATATAATTCCACAGTGGTATTTATGAGTCCCAGGCAGGGGCTCAGCACTGCTGGGACGCTCCTGCTCCACATCTCCTTGCTGCTTTGCTTCAAATTGGCCCCTCTAAACCTGAGGCTGAGGGTGCTCATCCTTCTCAGAACGGGAGAAACGGTGCAGCAGAGCGTGGAGAATTGATGACACGCTTGTTTGGTGCAGTCAGATGGCAGTAAAGGCCTGAGCTCATTCATATCCTGCTGGGGACTTGTTTTCCTTCTGTGGTTATTTGTCAGATGCTAATGAGCGGAAGCAATTTGCTCTTCTCTCCTTGAGAGCAGGAGATGGGGAGGGGGCAGGGAAGGGGGGGACCACCTGCCTGGGCCCTGTGGTTACAGCTATCTGCCTCCTTTGCTCCAGCTGTTACTTTAATGGCTGGGATTGCCATGTTGTCTGGTGCCAGCCTGCTTTTCACTGGTGGCTGTGAACCCGCAGAATGCTGGGGCAGATGTTTCTGCAGTACTGCACAACAGAAATCGGGCAGATTGTGGTCCCCTGAGCCAAAACAGTGAGAGTAACTTTGTTTTTATGACAGTTACCCATTTAGTTGACCACAGGAAAGCCACAGGATACCAGAGGGTGGTGGGCATGGAACTGGCTCCCCAGGGATGCTGGAGCTCTCAACACTAAATTTTCAATGGTGCTGTGTGGAGCTGGGAGTTGGATTTGATGATCACTTCCAGCTGGGGGTGTTCTATGAGTAGTGCAGTAGGAAGCACCAGTGGATCACTTAAAGGTGGTGGTCCTACTTCTGGATCAGCACAGGCGAACTCCATGCATGAAATTGTTTCCTATTTATGTGTGGCCAAGCCTGTGGTGCATCACATGCTCTGACAGCTTCTAGCTATCTCTTAGTGCTTTGCTTATGAAATATTAATAGAAAGACAGTGAAGCATGCAGGTATCAGTGTGTTTCTTGGTGCAGAGTGGCTGCTGTTTGCTTTGCACTGGGTGATTACTGGCCACGGGGTTGGTAATTAGTTCTGCCACTGATTATAGGAGTTTGAGCTCCTTCCCTAAAGAAAAGTGTATTGGTTCTTTATATTGTGCTCTTCTTCCATGAAAAGATCCCTGAACAGGAGTTTGTTGTAGGTAGGACCTAGCAGACCCTGATAAATCAGAATGTCCAGAACCATATTAAAAGTGCTGCCTTTGATGAGGGTCTCAAAAATCCGATTAAATGTGATGCTTTGCTTCAAGCCAAGCTGACACTAATATTTTGGGGATACACGGTAGTATGGACAGTCCCATGTACCCCGGTACAGGGAAAAGGACAGCACTGCTGTGCCCTTTAGTAGCTGGATTAGTGCAGGAACAATCCTGAGTTCTGGTCCCCACAGATGGGTGTATTTCCCCCCTGGACCTCCTGGTTTGCAGTAGCATCCTCTCCTGTTTCAAATATGCCCATTAAGGAGCTTCTCTTGGAGCACAGGTGGGGTGCAGGATCCACGGGTAGGGGTGATAGCATAAAGCAGAAGAACACTGCCCTAAGGCAACTTGTGCTCAGCTGCTGCGTGTGGATTTGCTTTGGAAGGCTGTGAACACCCTGCTGATCCTTTGTAGAGCCGCTGAAAACACTTCTGGCCCCCTGGACCCACTCATCCTGAACAGCTTTTAATTAGGTTCCAGCGTGGTTGAACACAGTGCATTGTTCACTGCCTGGTGTTGGGGAGTGCTCTGTGGTCTGATAACTCAGCTGTGGGTCAGCGTGTCTAAATGAATGATGTCAGGATGTCCTGAGGATGGGTGAGCACAGCATCTGTCCCTGCATTTACCTGCTATGCAGGTGGAGCTGGAGCTGACAGCCAACCAGAAAGGGGTTGGGATTCCAGCAGGGTGAGTGTGCAGTCCTTGAGAGACAGCTGTTCCTTATGCAGCTGTACCAGATTGGCTGTTGGACTCCATTCCTTTGCTCCTGGTCTTGGTGCTGGATCTCAGTTATTCTGGAGAGGGAGACAAACTGTCTAGAGATACCTTGGGCAGCTCACCCACCTGCTGGTTAACCTTCCATTAAAGTTCCTCTCAAATGGGTTAAAACCTGCTGATTCAGTGGAAACACATTACATCTGATACGTACAGAGATTAATGCTGATCTAGTTTCAGTTCCTCAATCTTTCTGATTAATTTTGTATGAGGCAATGGTTACTGTATTTTCTCCCTACTGAGCTTTTGTTATTGGATCATTTGATATGGTAGATCTTGCCAGGCTTCTGTTGGTCTTCTATACTGCATTGGTCCACCCCAAACTATCCACCCCAAACTACCCGGCTTCTGTCTATGACACAAGGCATCTTTTCTTTGGACAGTATCTCTACACATAGCCATAATCTTGCTCTCGTTTATAGTCCTGCTCTGAAGCTCCCCAGAGCTCTCCAATCGCTGCCATTAGGGGAAGAAAAGGACAGGAATATGCAATTACTACTCAAGGAGGAGCAAGCAGGTTGTATTGAGGTGGTGTTGGTGCCCTGAACCTGAGCCAGGAGGAAGACTGCCATGTGCTTGAGGTGCCCCATAACTCAGCCCCACAATGCTGACACAGTAGTACCTTAAGGAGATGACCTTCCTCCAGCCCTGCTAGAGGGGATTTAGGCAGACAGGGTAAAAATATCCACTCAGAACTTGGCTGAGACACCAAAGTGAACTTCCCTGTGCTTGCAGCAAGAGCCATGGGCTCTCGAATGGCCGTGAGTCACTGAGGTTTCTCAATCTCATTTTGAAAGGCCAGGCAAAGGGGTCTAGCAGCCGGTGTGGGCAAGACCAAATGTGGGGCTTTGGCTGTTTGTCTCTTGCACTGCTTTTGTGAGCAAAATATTCCTGTGAACAAGTGGGAGGTGGGAACGGGGTTGGAAGAGGGTTGGGTGCATTCACTGCTTCTTGGATGCACAAAGATGAGTTTTGTTTACGTGGAACAGATCAAAACCAAGGCCCTGCCAAACAAAGTTCCAACAATAAAAAAATCAAACCACAAACCCACCCATATGATTCAGTGCTGGTAGTGGACACTATCCTGTCACCTGCATGTTGTGGATGGAGACAGCTTATTTCAATATGTGTTTTGGTACTAGAAGTGTTTGTAAACATTGCAAGCACAGGATGGAGCAAGTGAAGGGCCTGGCTGATGTGACTAATGAGCAGGGACTAATTATGTGCATTATATGTTGAGCAGGTGTGACAGCAGGTAGGGAAAGAGAGCAACCATTAAGCATCTGAAGAATATGATCGTCTTTTGGAGTAAAAGCTTGTTTGGATGCACTGAAAAAATGATGTGAAGATAATGGAGATGATAAGCAGCCTTACTTTCCACTCATTAATAAGAAACATTTTCTAATAGGATCCATCAGGATGTGGAACAGTATCTCACTTAGCACTGGGTCAGAAAAAGTACTGCAGGGAACTATCCTCCATGGGCAGGAAGAAACTGGGATGAGCTAATAGGACTTTCCCATATCTAATTTCTGCAATTCTGAGTTCCATTTAGGGAAAGTTACACTCTCTGTTTCTTTCTCTGGCCAAGATAACTTCTAGTCCAGCCAAAGCTCCATGGAATACTGAAAAACACTGAATGCAGAAACATTTTTCTTCCACTGTTGACATTTTTGGGTGGTCTTTTGTTGAGCATCAGTGTCTGAAATGAGAACAGATCCTCTGCCTGTTCACAGACAAGGGATACATGAGGAGTATTACTGCTCCCGTGCACTTTTTTGTGAAGTATTTTTTTGTGATCAGCCACACTAAGGTGAAAAATAGCTTTTTCTCCATGATCCGGCAGATTCTTAGCTCTCATCCTTTCTATGCTGTCAACGGAAAGTTGCATCCATCAATGGAAGGATGCATTAATGTCTGCTTATTCTGTCCCTGCTGCTTACTGTGGGCAAGATGCACCATATCCTGTAACTCTTCCACCAAGCAGACTAATGTTGAACACTTGCAGCTGAAAATGCGAACACCATCCTCTTTTCTCTGAACACAGGACACTGCATTGAGCAGCAGAGGGTTAAAGCTGTCTTTTGGAACGCCCTCTGGTCACTATGCTTCTGCTTTATCCTCTTGCAGCCTCCCCTTGTCAGCTGAACATGCCAACTACTTCTGTTGTGGTCCACCAGTAACCCATCAAAACAAATTCTTGAAGGAGAACATTGCGGTCCAAGGACAGGGCTTTGTGCTGCAGTGCCCTCCAGGATGCTGGCTCCCACCCAGCCATGGTGGGACAGGCTGGATGTTCCCATCCCATGGTTGCTTGGGCACTGCTGGCAGAATTGTTGTTGCTGAGACTCACCCACCACAAACCAGGCTGAGAGACCAATAACAATTAGTTGCAAATAGGTTTTTCTTCTGCAATCCCAGCAGAGACAGAATGGAAAACCTTCCAGGTCCTGGGGAGCTGGGGCATTGGCATCTGTGCAGGGCATGTCTTGCCCTGCGTGGGTCCGGCTGAGTTCTCAGAATTGCCCAGTGCTGTTTAACCCTGCCCTGGTAACGTGAATGCAGAGCTGCAGGTAGCACTGAACCCTCCTCAAGTTCTGCCTGTGCCTCTGGCATCTACAGCCACCTCAGTCTCAGGGCCCTCTTGCAGGCTCCCGTCTGTTCCTGCACCTAAACTGCATTCCTTGGGGCAGTGCTTGCTGGCTTTTTGCACAGCAGAGGCAGTCTGGGCTGTGTATCTGTCTGCACTGCTTCTGGCTGTGGCAGGACTCTTGCTGACATCCGTCTGTCCTTTATACTTTGACATGATGACAGCTGTGGGAACCCTGAACATCTGATGCAGGATTTGGGGAGAGCTTCTTCCATTGGCTTGGAGAAGTGTGTGCAGTCTCAGCTCCTTGGGGCTTTATGAAATGAGGCCGTAGTTGTTTAAAATTAGATGTAGTTACACTCTCACCTCTGCCTTTCAGCTCTGTGTGTGACAGATTATAATGTCAGATTAGACACCAGGGGGTTAGCCATACATGTACATCTACACCCATAATCTTCAGGATGAGAGTAAACATCTAAGAGGAAGAGGGTCATCATTCTTACTCAAAATATCGTGTAAGTTTTCCATCTACCCAGCGGATCTCAGCTTTTTAGATACTGGTGTGGTCTGCTTCATGGCCATACTGGGAGTTTTCTGATGGGATGGAGAAGCAGCAGATAGGAGCAGGATAACAGGTGTTCTTAATTGACCCAACCTATCATGGCTTTCTTTACTTAATGGGCTCTACTGAGGGATTATTTAGAAGATTTTCAGAAGCATAAATACTTTTCTTTTAAGGCTTTAATGGATTTTAACATTCATCTAGGCGCACTGTTACTTTCTTATTGGCCAAAAGTTTGACTGAGGGAGAACCTGGGCACAAAGCAGTGGTGCTGTGCCCCTCAGCTGCAGGATTTTCCCTAGGATGTGAGCATGAGATTTGAGTCAATAAATGGTAGTTGACAGTTCTGTTATTTCTTGAGGTTTGTCTCTATAGAATCTTAGAATGGCACAGGTCCAACCATCACTCTGACCTACCAAGTCCCATTGCTAAACTGTGTCCCTTAGTGCTTTATCCACATGTCTCTTGAACACCTCCAGGCATGGGGACTTCAGCACTTCCCTGGGCAACTCATTCCAGTGCTTGACCAGAAAAATAAAATAAAATGGCATCTCAGAACCTAACAGCCATCTCCTACTTGACAGCAAAGGTTGACTGAGCATTAAGTTGTTCTGAGCTTTGAAAGGCAAAAGATGAATCTCGGCTTGAAAGCTAATTTACAGACATGAGAGGAGCTCTGTAAGCATTTTTTAAGAGGACTGAACATTCTTCAGACTGCAAGGGGTTACAAAATGGTAGTAAGAAATTCCTGAAGGAGAAATTCTGAAGAGAAAAATGAACACTTTGGGAAGCAGGGGAAGTTGACTTGGACTTCAGTAACTCAGCTAGTTCTTGCAAAAGCACATCTGCTCTGCAGTGTAGGTGTGTGTTTGCATGCGACCAGCAGGCATTTGGGCAAAGCGTGTGACTTGCAAGTGGTAATGGAAGTTTGCATTCACAATCACTCACTTCCTATGTGAAAAGGTCTGTTCTGAGTGTTGAATTGCATCACTAGCAGGCAGCGTGCTATCTCTATTTTCCAAATTCAGAGCTGAAGCACAGTAAGTAAAGGGCTAATCTGCATGAGGCTTTTTTGTTACTTTGGTAATTCTAAGGACTCTCTGTTCTGGTTATTTGAATACGATTTGGGGATGTAGAGTCATCTTAAGACCTCCCTCCCCTAGGGTGGCTATACCTTTCTGTTTGGTGGAGTTTGAAGAAAGCTGCCCACGTTCCCCATTGCCACTGCTATCTGCCCTCTGTTCTAGGCTCTATTCTCCAGCCTGGGTCCCCCTATTTCTTTTGTGCCCATTTAATCCCAGACTTAGCAGGGCCCTTCCTATCATTTCTGTGGATTTTGTAAGCCTAAATTAGCATAATTCAGTGATCGAAATCATTTGATCGGTGGTGGGGAAAGGATGTGCTTCACACATCTTTCTGTTCCTGATTCATGTTGCTCAGCTCAAACCCACAGAGTCCATGTCGGCAATATTCATCTCGGTGTCCTTTGCCCTTGGTATCTCTGCTGTTGTGCTGCTGGTCCCCCCACTCAGGACTTGTACAAGTCAGAGCTGCTGCCCTTTCTGACCTCTAGACCATAACTGCTCCATCTGTATTTCCTGCGCTGTTTGAGTAGGCTTAGGACCTGTACAAAGCGTGATGTTTTGAAGGCTTTCTGCTTCTTCTGAAGCCATTTACTTTACAGGCAGCACAGGGACTGCAGTGTCTGACAGTTCTCAGAAAATCCTCTTTCTCATTAAGCTTAATAGGAATCAGCTTTAAAAAAAAAAAAGCCATTAAAATCCACATGCCTTTATGATTTTTCTAATACTGCTGTGGCACCATCCATATCTGTGTAAGAAGCTGTATTCTTGGGAGCATCAGCAAGCTCTACAGGGACTTGGGTGAGGGAAAAGGGTGGGGAAAGACTGAAAATACACGAATCATCAATATATGAGGAAGCAGAGCCTCGTAGATCAGTTTGCTCGCCCCCTGCCAGGCTACCTAATCCCTTCTCCAGTCTCCTCTGCAGTTCTGCCCATGTGATGGGTTTCCCACTCATCTCTGCAGCGTGTATTCCACCATCTAATGGATCTGCCCATTAGGAAATGTTTTCTGAGGCTTAATCTCAATTTTCCTTTGTTCTAGTTTATTCCATAACACCATGGACTGTACTTGAACTGATGGGACTTGGAATTCTGCCTGTTTTCACAGCAAAGTGCAGAGCCGTAACAGATGAGATGACAAAGAAATTAAGAGAAGCAAATGTGAATTTGGTAGCCTATTTTCAGAATATACTTGCTGTCATATTTTTCAGTAGGAAATCTCTGAAGCCCTTCTTGGTTACTTGGAGCATTATCCAACAGGTGCCAAATACCCTCATTCTTCTCACCCTGCTGCTTGGGCTCTCGGGCAGCAATGGACTTAAAGGGAATCTTCCAGAGAAGACAAATTCTGATGTTTTATGTCCAGAGATAAAAGAAAGAGAAAGACTGGCCCCAATTATTGGCCTGTAAGCTCCCATTTCATCTTAGGATCTAAATACCTCAACACGAAAAAGAGCCGTGAGGCCCCATAACGCTGTGCTGGTCTTCTCAAGCAGCAGAGGAGCAGTCAATAGAAGTGTAGAGAAGTGGCACAGTGAGTTCAGCTGGGCCTATTAACACCAGTGCTTCACAAGATCTTCCATCCTGCCACAAACCTGCGACTCTACCAGGTGTGTGGAGCGCTTATGAGGCAAGGAACAAAGCAGCCATGTTGTAGAACAGCTACCGACAGCGAAAAAGAAGGTCTTACCTGGCTGGCGGGTGTGCAGGACGTCCCGTCAGAGGGTTGTTATGGCGGTTTTGAAGACAGAAAGGAAAGGAGAGGAAAAACGTTCTTTGGTGAGTGAGAAATGTGTCAATTTTGGAAGATAGGAGGGGAAAAGGCCGTAGCATCCAGTGAGCTGTCTGGCGTTTGCTAACCCCCGTTTGCCGGTTTCTTTGAAATGTGACCTATTTCCTTCTTGCGCAAGAAAGGAAGAAAAAATAAAAGCCGTATAACTCTACAGAGTGAAAGAGCACCGAGATCTCAGTGCCAGGTCTTCAATGGAAGGATACAAACCCGAGGAAGGTGCTGAAGATCTGTTTTTATTTAAACAAATGTGTTGAGCACAGATGTTACCTGACAGCAAAGCTCTCTTCTTGCCCATTAAGCGGATGTTCGTTGGGAAGCGAGCCTTGCACAAACACATCTGCCATGCCATGTCCTTGGGTTCTCAGCCTTTTGGAATTTTTCACATCTTTGGTGTGACAGTTTGTGATGGGTTCTACAGGTTAAATCCTCTCCTCATCTATTTTTCCTGCTCAGCTTTCTGCTCAACTCTTCATAGTGCCACTACACCAACAGCTAGGAACCATCCAACACAACCCAATGTGCCTTTTTCTTGGAAGGGCTTTCAGCTGTTCCTCAAGGACATGTCCGCCTTTCCAGAAGGGAATGGTGTTTCATCACCAAAGAGCTTGTTGCCACTTGACAGCTCCAAACCCTGGGTTAAGGGGTTTGGTATCAGCTAATGGGTGACCAGGAAGAACGGTCACCAAGCTGTGACTTCAGAGTGCTGACTGCAAAGATGTTTCACAACAGGAATGATGGAGAATCCCAAGAAGATCTCAGAAATCTGCAATCTGGTAGTTGGGTGTAGGGCTGTAATTGTGGCAAGCTGAGCTTGCTGATGTTGAAGATTTGAGAAAAACAAATACCACTGTTGGGTTACACATGCAAAATGCAAGAGGTCCTCAAGCATTACATGACTGCACAGCAGTTCATGGATGAGTCCCCTTGAAAAGCCCCGTGTTTATATCTTGACATGGAGCTCTACGTGATGTTCACCCAGAAATCTGTATTAAAGTCTGTTTCAAGCATAGGGTGAGATCCTGAGATAGCAAATGAGTCACCCAGACAATTAAAAAAGGGGAAAATGCAGTGTCGTAACACATTCACCTTTGCAGTGTGAGCAGAGAGGTCTTGCTTACCAGCAAGGCTCACTTATGCATTTGTCCCTTGCCAATAATCCCCACAAAGTTGAAGCAATGCGTAACGACCTCAGTAATTGGGTTTTTTTTCCAGCTTTGCTTTCAGAGCTAGCAGTGGCTCTTTCAAGCTGAAGTTACAAATTTGGGAAACACCAACCCCATTTTTTTTTTTTCTAACACCTGGCATTAATTAAACTGTTTTTCCACAGTTGGGCAATTAGTTTGCATGTCTCCACACCAGTGGAAAATCAAAACCATTTGTTTACAGCCGCTTTTGTTCACAGGTTCTCAACCTGCAGTACTTGAGCTGCAAACAAAGCAGAGCATTTGTTTATTACAGCAGTTGTGAGAAGCACAAATGGAGCGTTGTGGTGTTAGGTACTGCACAAACATAAAAAGGATCAGTCTGTGGCCAAAGAGCTAGTCCCAACATGGATGTGGGGCCAGGCTGTGATGTAGAGCCAGAGCTGGGAACCCTGCCCAGTGCAGATGTAGCAAGAATTCTTAATTTTTATTTCATGGACAAAATGGTTATACAAAATGACCCCATCAGGCCTCAGCATTGTCCTCCATCTGCGAGAATGGCAGCCTTAAAATGAGAACAGCAGCCTTAAAATGATTGTTGGCCTACAAGTGTTGCATTTGAGACACGGCTTAGTGGGCAATATTGGTGGCAGGTGGGTGGTTGGACTGGATGCTTTTAGAGGTCTTTTCCAACCTTAATGATTTGATGGGCGTGCTGGATGGACTGGACATCAGTCAGCATCCTCCAGAAGCGACGCACCATGCAGGCATTGCTGATGATGTTTCTCCTGGATTTGCTGCTGCATCCCCCAGAAGTGATGCACCGTGTGAGCATTGCTCACTGTATTTCTCCCGGATTCGGTGCTGCAGGGTTTGTACCCACAGGTGCTCGCAGGGCTCCATGCAGCCACACGAGGGTGCAGTGTCCTCGGGCTGCTGAGCACTACGAAAGGGTCCTGTGGCTCTGCTGAGCTCCTGGGTCCTCTCCACCCCTAAATGTGTGAGTGAGGATGCTGGGGAGTTGCAGAAAGAGGATTTTAGGTGTCCTCGAGAGATGCATCCTCATCCTAGAAGAAGGGAGCAGCTGGCAATGTTAGGTATTGGAGACAAATGGTTTTGGCTGTCAGTTTCCTCTGAAATCCTTTTTTGAGGCATGTCTTTTTGTTCTGTATCACATCCCTTTATCCTTTCCCATTTCCCAGGCTCCTGTGCTTGCAATGAGACCTTGGGAAGGTGTGCACAGCCCCATCACCCTACAGAGGCAGGTCTGGGCTGGAGTGAACTCGGCTCTTGAGCTGTGGAATTTGTGTGGTTTGGTGTGAAGATGAGAGCATCCGCACAGCCCTGTGCAGGCTTTTGCCCCGAGCACACACGGCAGGGAGAGGGGTAGGAAGCGCAAAGCAGCTCATTCCTGTGCTTCTGAGCAGGGGAGATGGACGTCTGCAGCCTCAGTCCCTCTTAATTACACACTGAGTGGATTTGAAGACAAGTTTCAGCCCTTAGGATGGCAGCAGGCCATGCTTTGAGCAATTAGTTTTTCCCTGGCACCATTCAATTAAACCCCAAACACTTTGTTTGGTTGCTCTTTTATGCCTGTGCCGCGGAGGCTCAGACAATGGCCAGCGTGGCCTGCAGAGGAAGGAAACCACTCTTTCCACCCAACCAGGGAGCCAGCCAAAAATCCAGCCCAGCAATTGCAGTCTCTTTGAACTCCATTCTCACGCAGAAAGCCAGGACCAGTGCAAGGACCTCGCTGCTGTCCTGGGATGTCCTGGTTCCAGGAGCAGGACCAGGGATGGAGTTTGTGGTGGTGAATATGCACGGTCAGAACTCTCCTCCTCAGAGCAAGGCAGGTGTCCCTTTAGCATGTCCAGATTGTTGGGACTAGCACACCTCCTTGGCCATACCCACAGACCTCATCTCAGAGATTTGCTGAGCCGAGAGCTGCCTGCAGTCAGGAGGGTGCCTATGGAAATATCCCTATTCCTGCTCTCTTGCCTGAGCATCTGTTCATGGATGACTTCAGAGGCAGGGGGCTGGGGTAGGATCTGCACCTTGTCCCAGTGGGTGAAGGAAGGTGGTGGAGTATGACTGCTCCTGGGGCATCTGCTGCTGCTCCATTTGAGGAAAGGAGTTCAGAAGGCTTCGGGCAGTGGATGAAAATCCATCGTGGCTGTTAAATGCAAGGGCTGTTAAATGCAAGGACTCAGCCCCTGGCTCAGCTATCCACGTACCAACAGCACAGGATACACTGCCAAAGGGACTGCAAGCTGCTTGCTTTCCTTTTAGTCTCTTTTCTCAAGCATGCCATGACCCAATAGACAGACGATCTGACCCACTTTGTGTTCCCTTCTAGCATCCAGGTGATTACAGACCACCTTGGGAATGGCTTTGGGGCTCATCTGTCCCCAGAGAGGGGCTCAGGCTGGGGCTCTGCTGTCAGATGCCACAGCTCTTGCTTTCCTTTTCCATCCAGAAAAAAAGCAGGGCAATTGGGAAGGGTGCATATTTGTAATGCTTGCAGAATGACCAGGTAATTCTCTTTACCAAAACCTACATATTCTACTTTCCAATCCCAAAGACTTCAAACGGAAGAAGGAAATAAGGTCCTGCCCTTCACTGCTTATTGTTTTATGTGTTCTTAGGGAGATTTGTATCTAAACAAGCAGTATTAATTACTTGCAGTGTTTATTCTTTACCCTAGCAATGCATTGTCCTCAGTGGGACACTCCACAGTGGGAGCAGAACAAGAGACATTCTGCATCGCAGCAGCCAGCAGGGTGAAAATGATGTAACTGGGGTGAGAAGGGAATTCTTAAAGCGTTGGTGAACTCTTGAGGGCTTCTTTAAATGTAAAGCCAATGCCTACTGGTGCTGTAGAGCTTGGCAGCCTTGTTGAGGCCATTTTGTCAGACATGCATTGGTTTTATAACAGCATTTCGAAGCTGCAGTTAAAATGAAAGTTGGGAATTGTATTTGTTTTGTTGGTTTGGTAGTTTTGTTTTGTTTTGGGTTTTTTTTGGGGGGAGGGGGTGAGGAGCAAATATCCAAGCAAAACCCACGATTGCTTTCTCTGTCCTGCCTGCCCCTGTGCTTTGCTGCTGCCATGGGGCTGCCCAGGAGGATGGCTGTTCCTCGCAGAGCTTTAGCTGATGAGTTTTATACTGCAGCAGCAAGACCTGCCTTCTGCACTGATGTCAGCACTCAGGGCGGGACTTTACAGCCCTGTGGGTTTGGGATTTTTTTTTTTTTTTTCTTTGGATAATCCTGGCAAAATTCCTGAGAAAAAATTTTTTTTTCTTTTTTTTTTTTTCTTTTTTTTTTTGAGCAGCCCCTATACATGCTGCCTCCGAGCTGCTCTCTTATTACTGCTCACTTCCTGAAAGGAGACTTTTTAGCAAAGCCTCTAGCTGCAGCTCTGCCTGGGTCTGACAGAAGGAGGTTATTGAGGAAGGCGACATAAACCCTCAGCCTGGAAACTTTCTGACACTCACAGGACTGAGGGGGAGAGAGAAGAGCTTTTGGCCGCAGCTGGGAAAAAAAAAACGGAGGAGAAAAAAAAAAAAAAGAATTAAAAAGGGAGGGAAAAAAAGAAGATAGAAGGGAGAACGCTAGAGAAGGTAAAGCGCTCTTTAAAATAATCTTTCCAGAGAAAACTCTTTGAGGTCGGAGTGGGGTGGTCTGGGGCGGAGGGAATGCGAATGTTCTTTGAAATCAGAACCGTCTCCCTGGAGAAGGAATGAGCCCGAAGAGCGTTGCATGCTGGAAAAACATTTATGAGAATGAAAACCATGTTCACCGTTCTCCAACATTCAGAGTTTCCATAAAAACGCAGGGTTGTGTTTCAAAGCGTCTGCAGACAGCGGCAGTCGGCATCTGCTCACCTCCCCCTTCTCCCCGCGCCGCTCCACTTCTCATTGCTCGGAGCTGCAATCGCATGTTTGCTGCCCTGAAATTGGGTGCTCTGAAAGCAGAGCTGCTGGGGGTGAAGCTCTTAATTCCAGAATTATGGCTGCGGCGGCTGCAGCAGAGCGGTGCGTTCCTCGCTGTCCTCATTCCTGAGGATAAACACAGATTGAGCTCCTCTCCCTTTTGCTCTCCATCTGCAGGAGCGGTGCGGGCGGGGGATTGTAAACCGTCTGACCTGAAAAAGCTGCAAAGTCATTAAGTTGTGTGCATCGTTTGGCCCCGCTGTATGAGCCGTACGTGGTCTCTGCTCTGATAGTATTTTAAAGGGTTTTTTAAGGGAGATCGATCCCTCCGAAAGTGTGATTTTAGACATCAAAGTAAATATTAGCGATGGTGAAATGCCAGGAGATTATCTCATTAGAGCTGGAGGAGCTGTGCTATAAATAGGAAGGAGTTTATAAAATAACATCGATAAATCTCTACGAGAGGGGGAAAAATCAGGAGGATGGGGCAGGTACTGTGCTTGGTGGCAAAATTCAACATTGCCGACCATTTTGGTCCCATTTGGGGACTGTTCCACTCAAGTGTGGGCAGATCAGTGGGCTTTTGTTTCCCTGTACTGGTCCACACCAATGCCCACGTTGGCTGGAGGTGGCTCAGCCACACCAGAGATCTGTTTCTTATTCTGTATGTTAATATTACTGTTAGCAGAGCTCGCACGACCAAGTGGTGATATCAGGAAGAGTTTTGGAGTCTTTGCTCATTTTTTGGTCTCCATCACACTATAGATGGTGGAAGGGGAGATGCTGTGCTGGGCTGCCCAGGTATTCCTCGCAGTGCCGTGCCTGGACTGGCTCAAACCCTCACCCAATGAGGCTTCCCCCAGTGCTGGGGAGATGGTTCCAGTGTCATGAAATTTCTCCATATAAGGCTCATGCTGGCTGCCTTGGTTGCTCCATCCCATTGTTCTGGGCTGGCCCCACCAGCAGCACCCTCCGCTTTCCGTCTCCTTTCTATTTGTGAAACCTCCGGTGCCTGTAGGTGCGTCTGCTGTTGCATTCCCCCAGCAGCTGCTCGGTGGTGTGATGGGAAAGGTCCTGTCATCTCCTCTAAATCATGCTTTCCCCAGATAAGGCTTTGGGGCTGAGCTGTTTCCCTTGGCAGAGGAATGCCCTGATAAGCTGGGACTGAATGAGCAATCAGTGGGGCCAAGAGGAACCCTAAGGGTAGGTGTTGCCTGCTCAACGTAAACAGTTTCTACTCGTCATGCAAGAGGCCTTTTAATTACCAACCTGTATGTTATCACAGATGGCTCAAGGCCACCCAATGTGCGTATCACATGCAGTGCTGATCCAGAGTCTGCATGGGCTCTGCTGCCCAGGGAGCATCTCCATGGAGGGCTTTCAGTTCAGGTTGCCTCAGGCCCACCCAGGGGGTGGTTCTGTTGGAGCGCTCATCTCAAGCTTATCTGAAACCCCCAACTCCAAAAACCACTTTTCTTGCCAAGTTTCCAGCAATTAGTTCTTTCGAAGCCAAAAACACCGCAGGATGTGTTTGTCACGTCCTGTCCTGCCCAGATCTCAAGTTAACACAAATTAACTTAAAACAAACAGAATTTGGACCAAATTTGTCAAGTTTTCAGAAATAATTCCCTCGTGCTTAGGATGATGTCAGCTCAGATGTGCTGAAGATATGTAAGTCAAAAGATCTTTGCTTGACCCCATCGCCCGTAGGAAATGTTTGCAGAGCAAGGAGTCGCAGCCATTTCCTGGGAATCTGCAAGGAGGTCAGATCCCACGTGCAGCTCTTGCAGGGTGAGAAACAGCAAACCACCAGGCCTGGGTACGGATTAACTTTTCAACACCGTAGGAAGATTTGTAAAGGAATAACATCAGGCAGATCTTCCTATCTCGGTTACTGGGAGTGCCTTAAATCAAGTCTGCAACCAATTCCAGCGTTGGAAGGCTCTCCAGTGAGAAACTATGCCAAAATAATTTTGCTCCATCTGACTTCAGTAGAGCAATGTCAGTGGCACATGCTAAGTGCAGGGTGTCCATTCAGCTGCTCTGCTGCTCTCCTGCCTTTTGTATTTCCCCTGGCTGGGAAAAGACATGCTTGGGATATGCCATGGTTGTGTATTCGGTGTGTCTGCATTTCTTTCTATCATTCTGGACCACCATTGCTGCTATTGTTTTCTACTCTTCCACTGTAGCTCCATTTTTAGGGAGTCCAAATTAATTCCTGTGCAGTTCTAGACATCCCTCTGAACTCAGTCATTCATAGATCCTGGTTCCAGTCGAATCTGAGGGTAAAATACTGGCTCCCTACTCTGGGAATTGTGGCCACTGACTTCAGCAGGGCCCAGGATTTCACCCCAAAGTGGCTTCAGTCAAAACCACCATGGAATCACTGCTTCATCCCTATCAGGTTAAGCATCTCCTTACGCCCACTGCAGTTGGGCACAGATAAGTGTGCCAGGTGGCCTTTGGGCTGCAGCCTCCTTAGAAAGCCACATATGCTCATGAGACGGCACGTTCTGTTGCACTGTGCCATACCCCACCAAATCCAAACCATCTGGGCCATATGTTTCCCCAAACAGAGAACCTGGAGCTTGAGAAAAGGAGCATATAAACTCTCTGGATAGCAGATCTCTTGGAGCTTGTACATGGGATCCAGAGACTGGAAGTGAGCTGCAGATCTTCTGGAGCTATGAGGGCTGGAAATAGTCCACAGCCCAGTGTGGTTTTCAAGAGCTCATCCTGCTGCAGAGTTCCCACAGTGTTCCTCTATGGGAATGTATCCTGTGGTCTGCGGGTGCTGTCGTTCTCATAGTATCTTGTACAAAGAGGGGGGCCCGTGCTCAGCTAGTCCCCTCTCAGATCCCTTTCTCTGTGTCACCAGATGTAGCTGCTTCTCTCATTTCCTGGGAGAAGAGCCTGGTCCAAGCTGATCTTTCTGCTTCAGTGCCTGTCCGTGCAGCTCACTGCACTTCCCCAGGCCACTTCTGAGAGTGATCCCATGGGACAGCCTGAGTTTTGTGATCTAAACCTGACCTAATGTCAGTTACCCCTGTTCAGAGTGGGGGTGGGATCTCAGTGAGTCCCTTCCAACTGCAGTCATCCTTTGTTCCAGAGTGGCAGGACCAAACATAAAACCAAATACTAAACCATGGATGCATGGCATACCCAGATTTGTTGGTGGAGCACGACAGCACGCAGACAGCATCACAGGGGGCACGTGGGTGCCAAGCACTTACCTGCACATAACAGTGGTGACATCCACCCATGCGGGTTGCCCAGCTGTGCATGAACACTGACAGTCCCAGCCTTGTGCATGTGGCCATCACATGTGTTCTTACACGTGTGGTATTTGCGTGTAATTGGCAAGGGTGTCATGCAGTAGGCACAGTGAACTTCTTTTAATGACTGCTCAGCCGTCTTTTTACTTCTGCTGTTCTGTCCGTGGCTGAAGCCAGCAAGGAGAGTGGTGGCAGGGGGCCAGCAAGTCTGGGTCACATGGAGCAGCTCCAAACCATTGCATAAGTCCGTCTGAAAGCGGACCTGCATGAGAACTGGTAGAGTCGTCTCCTGAAAGCAGAAGTCCAAGGCTGTGCTGCTTGGTAGCACCTTGCCTTGGGCTGGTTCAGCAGTATCTGGGCTCAGCCCTGCGGCTTGCACTGCCCCAAGCCCAGCACCACTCCCTGATGATGCTACGTGCTGGCACTTTTCTAATGCTTTCCTGTTGAGGACCTCCGAGCATTTTACCACACTTGGAGAATTGCAGTGACCCCAGCTTTCCAGATAGGGCCAGATCCTTATGTAACAGAGAGATAGGATTTCCAGAAAGCAGAGCAGTCGGTGTCAGAGGGAAGCTGGGGCTCCTGACTCTACACTCCTGTGCCTTCACTTTGTACTGGGTTCCTTTTGCCCCTTTGCTGGTGGAGTTAGTATCCCACCAGCAAATCCCACTGGATTTTGCAGCGAACGAGGGGGCAATTCATTCCTTTCCTCACTAAGATTGCCCTGAATAGACTCGACTGTAAAACAATTCTTGTGTTTAAAAAAAAAAAAAAAAAAACAACACTCCCACACAGTACTGGAGAGAGCCCAAAACCCTATGAAGCTTTGCTTGTACAAAGGGATGGAGGGTGTGCCCAGTTTGAGCACGGCAGGGCCTGGCGCAGCACAGAGCAGGGGCAGTAGGAAGGCAGTGGGGGCATCCCCAGACCTGCAGTGCTGCAGTGGGATGGAGATGTGGGTTTGTACCCCTCACTGCTTCGGATCAGCCTGACAGAGTCAGTGTGCATCCTGGCACTGCTGGTGGACACCTTTGGATGGGATTTGGTCTCATTTTAATGCCACAAAATCAGATTTTCTTAGGCGGGCAAACTCCAAATGTGGCCCCAAATGTGGGGATTGGTGCCTGCAAAGGATCGAGTGGGGTGTGCTGTGATGGTGTGCTGTGGGTGCCCCGAGCCAGTGGAAAGGGGACAGACAAAGTTCTCTCTCTGCTGTGCAGTGGAGCACGGGGATGGATGCAAGTGGATCTGAAAGGGTTGCTGCAGAGCTGAGCACTGACCATCCCATGGCTGCAAGCTGCTGTTTTCTGGTGAATGATGATAACTGCGTGCTTGTTTCAAATTCTTTGCCTGCCATGCCCCCAGAGAGGCCCATCTTGGAGCTGATTGAGGTTCAAGATCTTGTTTTCAGTTCTGCAGATCTGTGACTTTAACCCATTTTTCCCATTCTGCAGTGGTCCTAACAGTGAGCTGACAGCTAATACTGATTTCTCTGTTTTTAACCCATAACTTTATTCCAGAGCTGAGGAATGACTTCCCAGTGGAAACCCTGTCATGCTGGCAGGCTGACTGCAAAACAATTTCTGCCATCTGCAAATCAGCAAGTTTCCAACCGAGCAATCCCTGAGATATTTGTTGGGAACATCAGGGCAGCCTCTTGTTCAGGGCCAGGAGGTGTCACAAAGCTCTGCACCCTCCCACATGCTCAGCATCCCACTGCAGGATATGCAGCAGGCAGAGTGGGAGCAATGCTTTTTGGTCTGTCCTATGGGATGTGCAGGGACCTGCTGGATAATGGGAGATGGCTGCACACCAAGGGAAGTCATCCTGACACTGAGGAGCAAACAGGCAGCTGACAGGAGGGTTGGGAATCTGTAGGTTTCAACAGTTTGGGGTGTGCAAAGCCCAAGGAGATAAAGGGAGGTAGAAAAGACAAGAGGTGATTTGGGGACATGACAGAAGGAGATATCCCCTCTGGCCACACTGTGCAAATAGTCCCATCCATGCCCGACTGTCAGGGCTGAGCTGTGACTTTGTGCTGCAGCTCTGCCTGGCAGATGCTGCATTTTCCTCCTGTCTGGACCTAGAAGCTGCTGAATTAGGCTTTCAGGTGGCCCTAGATTGCAAAAAGGCAACTAATCTTCCTTGAAGATACTGCATTTTGTTATGGTGTTTTCTACATTTTGCTGAAGACATGTGACCATGTGTTCTTACCCCAAAAAGGTTGATCTGGGTAACATGGGGAGGCTTTTTTCTGGCTGTCTTGGGGTGCAAGGAGAAGACATCATATGGCCCTGTTTCCCCCCATTCTTCTCTACAGGATGGCCCCATGCAGATGCTACTCGCCCTTGAGCAGACCCATGGATGCCATGGAGTTGTGCCATGAATCTCTTGTTCCCCTCCACCACACACACAGGGAGCCAAGCACCTGGGTCACCTCTGATGAAGGTCCCTGTGGTCATGGAGCAAGAAGCTGGCCTGTGGTGAGGGGCCACGCAAAATGGCCAACCATACAACAGGGGCTAAAGTAGAAAATGAGAATCACAGCACAGAGCTTTGGCACTGGGAGAGACCTCAGGGTGGGTTCCTTTCTGGTAAATGGGGATTGCTGCAAGGTCAGCTGCAAGCAGTGCAGGAAGGAGACCCAAGCAGAGCTGCCTAGCAAAGCTCAGCAGGGCTTTTAAAGCATTCCAATCCTCAATTAAATAATTTCCTCCACACTTGCACTTTATCTGAGCCACCTGTGTATGCTCACACTTGTAGGCATCTGGAGATGGGGATGGTGTTCTAGGTATCCCTATTGCTGTCCCCAGTAGCACTTAGCTTTGCAGGTTACAAGTGGCAGGGATGTGGTGGTTTGCATTAGGCCGTGTCCCCTGAGCAGAGCAGCATAGGTTGAAGTCAGGACAGTCGGTGGAGACCACACGGAGTTCTGCTCCTGCCCTGCGGCAGTATTTGCAGTACAGATTTCAGCCAAGGGTTTCCAGCCAAAACTTGCGGGCCTCCGTGAAGCAGCAAGAGCAGGTGAAAAGAGGGCTGTTTTTATGGAAAACCTGGCCATTTTGGGATCAAATTCCATGACCTACAGGCACTGTGAAGTCCCCGTGAGTGGTGGGCATGTCTGAGGGGTCTTTGCATTTGTGGGGTTGCATACTGCAGATGGGCTGTGCTTCTTGCAGGGTGTGTGATGGTTGGGTTGGGGCTGCAGCTGGTCATGCTATAGAATGTGGCACCACATCCTCAGTGTGGATGGGAAGTGCCATTAGTCCCATTTTACAGCAAACACCAGATCCACAGAAGCACAGGGCTTGGGGACAGCGAGTGCCCAGGGATCAGAGTGTTTTGAGCTTAGAATGCCTTGCCCAAAGTGATGCAAGATGTAGGTAAAGGAGCCAAGTCATATAAATCCCATGTTAGCCCCTCACCCTGGGACTATCCCTCCTGTGAACACTGCATGCTGTTGTCAATGCACAGCAGCTTTCATTCATTTGTTAATGCTGTTGCTGATAGCAGAGCTCAGAATCGCTCTGCTGGATGAAGCCGACTCACAGCCCTGCTCTCCCTGCACGCTGGGGAGGATGTGTTGGTGGAAGGGCTGGGGAGGGGGAGGGGGTGCACTGCAAGTATTTCCTCCCATTGGGGAATGCTGGAAGCAGAGATCTGTGTTTGTATTTATTCCTCTCTCAAAAAGGGAAAAGGACACCTGAGCTCATCATTTGCAAAAGTTGGATGAGAAACCTGGAACCCGCCGGGCCCTGCATCTTTAAAAGCATTTAAATTCCTCTTTTCTGCACTAGGAGGCACCTTGAACCTTCCTCTTGGCCCTGACCGGGGCCCATCTGCTTCCTATTACCTTCCCATAAAGCTGCCTCACCAGCCAAAAAGCCAGGCTTTCAGGGAATTCTGTCTGCAGCACCGATGTTGAAATTAGTAACAGTTGTCATCTGTTTTTCTTTTTTCTCTTTTCTTTCTTCCAGCTTGATTTTTAACCCCCCTGCTTCCTTCCCCCCTTTTTTGAGTGTTTTTGGTGTCGGAGGAGGAAACCTTGAGCCCAGCCACCATCTAGAGCCCCATCACCTCTCTGCAGTCCTTGCTCTGTGTCCCCGCTGTCCCCAGGGCAGGCAGCAGCTCGGCGTGCCGGCAGCTCAGCCCACGGGTTCACGCAGTGAAGCCACCTTGGCAATGGGAGCAGGGAGCGTCAGCCGCTCGCGGGGCCCCTGCCAAGGACAACGAATTCCTTGGGAAGGAGCAAATCGCAACCGGCCCAAGCGAGGGAGGCACGAGACCAGGAGAGGTGACCCCATAGCCTGGGCCTCATTCAATTACTGCTGGTCCGTCCCAATACAAGGCTGTTGGGTCCTCCAGGGTGTCTGATCGCTGCCCTTCGGGAAGCAAAATGTGAAAAGTGAGGTTATGGAAAACTTTGTACATGCTGAAGACACCACGGAGAACTCGTCCTCGCTGCTTACTTGCTCTCTCTTCTGCGTTTTGGGTCTGTCTCATGCGTGGCACAGCTTCCTTGGGGTCTTGGAAGTCAGTGGGATGTGTGTTCCCTTTGCTGTGTGTAGGAATCGGAGCAGGAGCCCTTCCCCCCCAGCAGCTTACGGGAACGTTGCAGCTGTAATTCCGAACACGTGGCGCTCGGACCAGAGCTCCTTCCCGAGGTCAGGGGGCTGCGGGCTCCCAGCGCTCGGGGCTGGGGGCTGTGCAGGGCGGGCAGAGGGGAGGAGAGGTTGCTGCTGCCCTTTGGGGTCGTGGGGAGGAGGTAGGACAGGAAATAATGACATCCTGGAGGAAGCTAGTTCAACAGCTGAAAAACACAAAAAAATGAGTAGTAGAAAGCCCAGGAGAAAATACACTTCAGCTGAGCGGCTTTCTGTCCGCAGACCTTGGAGTCGTGACAGAATTGGAGAGCTGGAATCTCAAGCTTTAATAGATTCTGAAAAATGCTGACTTAGGAGAGCACTGCAGCACGCCGGGCTTTGGTTTTGCCTTCTGCTTTTCTCAGTTTGCTTCCTGCAGGGAGCGGGGACGAGCCAGCCTGCACTACTGCTGCCCTCGTCTTGCCCTCCCTGCAGGGGACATGGCAGGGGACAGCCTGCACTGAGCGCCTGTGATCTCAGAGACCTGCAATATTCACATCAGCATCTCCATGTTGTGGTGGCAGAGGGCAGAAAGCCCTGCCAAGCCTCCCGCCTTTGCTTCCTGCTTCCATATGCTGAGCAAAAGCAGCTCGAGAGAGGATTTAGAGGGTTGATCTCCACTTGGTTCTTGTGGTTGATGGTGGTTTGTGCAGTCTTTGAGGCAGTGGCTGTGGGTCTCCTGCTCTGGGGGGATCAGCCCAAGGCACCGCTGGTGGGCTTTGGCCATTTGTGACTGTAAATCAACAGATATAAATCTTAACATTTAAACTTCGGAGCTCGGAATTGTGACTTAGTGACTTAACATGCACAATTAATCTTCCCAACATTTTCATCTGGTAGAGAAATACAGTTAACTTATTTAGATTAATTACTGGAGCAGGAATCATCTCTGATTTATTCTCATGCCTCAGCTATGCATTCAGGAGCATCGTTTTGTTGGAGTACCACCAACAGCATATCAAAGATGGGAGAGCAGAACTAGGAGTAAGTTACAGACTCCTTTGAGGGCAAGGGGTGAAGAGGTCTATGAGGAGGGATGGAGGCTCTCCTGCCTGCAGCCTGGCTGGTAGTTAGGCACTGCTTTTCAAAATGCACCAGAACAGAGTGAGGCAGTGATTGATAACATTATTCCAAGTGTTTCCTTGCTGGGATGAAGATCACTCAGAGGCCGTTGCTGTTGGTGCCTTTTCAAAACCCACCATCCTTCCATCCCTTTGTGCACTTTCCTTGAGCCTATCTCATGATGCTCAGGCTCTGAAGCTGCTGCGGAGCTGAAGCCAGGCTTTAGGATGGGCTCATCCATTGCTTCTCTGCAGTGCTCTGTGGAAGCATCTGTCTTGTGCTCAGTGGCTTCTCCCAGGCAGAACATTGCTCTTCGGATACTTGGGATTCTCCAGGCAGGAGATATGTGCCATATTCATTGCATACGTCATCTGATCGCTGGATAGAAATGAAAACCACAGGCTTTATGCAACTCTCCAGCTCTATGTGAGTTCTGTATAATTGCCTCAGACTGAGTGGAAATTATCTGCAAGCCAAAAATCTTTCACTGAAGCAATTAGCAAATCATTTTAAATAACAAATACAATTGGAATCTCGTGATCCATTTATGGATAGAGCTGAGGGTAAGGGTGAGTTCACTGAATGGGTTCTTTGTTTTGAATCACTTTTCTAGGTTTAGCTAATGTTCTCAGAGAGCAAGTGCTCTTCTCTCAATGCAGTGATGATCATTAAAGTGTGTTCTGAAGCCAGGGACGTTGAAATTGGGGTTTTAGATCACTTCTTGCTACCACCCTTAATGCTTTCATTTTGTATTTTCCTTTTTAAGAAATCAGGTGACCGAGATCAGGTAACCATTCATTCTTCCTTGTGGGCATTGTGGGCATTGGCAGCAGGACAAAAGGTTCCCATTTATTTTGAGCCTCCTTTCCTCCTGCAGTGTAAGGCAGACACCAGTCCCCTCCATCCCACTTCACAGTGCAGGAGTGTTGCAAGGCTGTACTGAGCAGAGTGCTCAGACAGCAGGATAACTTGGCTTTCTGATGCTGTGAACTGACTTGGTTAATTGTTCCCATTCTTTTCTTGCCTTCCTTTCTCTTTCTTTCCATTTCTCTTAAGCTCACTCTTCTTTTCTCGAAATCCTGGATTTCCTTGTTGTGCTGTTTTCTCCCTCACATCCTTCTATTCCCTCTCCTCTCCTCTCCTCTCCTCTCCTCTCCTCTCCTCTCCTCTCCTCTCCTCTCCTCTCCTCTCCTCTCCTCTCCTCTCCTCTCCTCTCCTCTCCTATTCATTTGTCACTCTTTCTTCTGCAGGGGCAATGCTACCAAGAACCTTTGACTCCAATTAGCCCATGTTGGCTCCAATTGCGCCTGGGCACAGCTGCTGCAAAGCCACTGTCGGCCTTGCTGCTTTGGGGAGTGGCTGAGGATGCCTGTGGAGGAACCGAGGACTCCTGTCTCTACATAAGCAGTGGCCGAGAGAGAGACATGTGGGGACAGCGCCCTTCCAGCCGGTACAATATTCCCTGCACTGAGACAAGCGTCGCTAACTATGGCCATCGCTTGGAGGCTTCTCATGTGGACTGTCACCTTCACCACCTCCGTCTGCAGTTTTCGGGGTTACATGTTCCAGTCTCAAGGTAGGAAGCGGGGAGGGAGCTGGATCTGCCTGACCCTAAGGGAGGCATTAGGGTAATGTTGTTCTGGAGAGGGGGTGGAAGCAGCCTGACCTCTGCTCTGCTGCGTGTACTTCAGCCGGACGCCTACTGCTGCTCTTGCAGGTGTTTTCCTTTGACCTATAAGGAAAGGATGTGTTTTGCTCCTTGACTTTTTGTGGAATTCCAAGTCGTTGGGTCTTGTGTAGGATGGCGGCCACGTAGAGGCTTAGGAGGCAGAAGGGCTCATGGTAGCAATGCCTTCCCACTCAGCTGCAGTGAAGCATGTTTGTGTAAGTAGAGGCTTTGCTGCACGTAGGAGGTCTGTGTGCTTTGCACATGCAGAGGTGGAGGTCTCTGCTGAAGGCACAAGTGTTTTGCATACCTATGGCCTGGATGGGCATGTGCTGCCGGAGGAGCAGTTTGAGGTGTGCATACATGTTTCTCTAAGTCCTACTGTTAGTGAATGCTCAGATCTGCTCAAACGTGGGCATTCTGTACCTGTTTTGCATGTCTGTGTGTTCCTGTTGAGCCTGTGTTTAAACATAGGGCTGCACGCATAAGTTATTGCAAGGAAAGCAGAATGTGGGTGTCCTGCACATTGGTAGCTTTGTATCACAGGACAAGATTTTATTCCATGTTAGGAGTGAATAAACTGGAAGGTTAGGTGGGCAACGCTGTACTGAGCCCTGAGTGCCAATGCAGCGTGATGGGTTATGCAGGGTAGTTAAATTGCTGATACTAATTTGCTTTTGTGACCATTTCTTAAGAGACAGTATGAATACTACCATCAGATGCTAGGGGTAAGGAGAAGGCTGTGAAACTGGACATTTATCCATACAGGATGTTAATATCCAACCATAATTTTCTATGCCCAGTGTGCCAAAGTTAAATGCAGCAGGGCAAAGTCAGTGGTAGGCCCAGGGTAATACAGTGTCATGCAGTTGTGGTTACAATGGCGCTGGGTTATCCTGTGAATCCGAACTGGAAAGAAGCACAGAGGGAACCCAAAGCCATGTACTGTCTGGTTCTGAGCACCATCTTGTTGGAGCACCATGATATTGTGGCTTGCACTGGGTAAAATACAATGCAGTCAGCTGCAGAGCTGTGTGCCTTGCAGGCGCTGTGCAACGTGCACCATTATACGGGCAGATTTTCTTTAATCTGAAATAAACGTGGTTTCTGGTCCTTCCAGCCAAAGCCTCTGGCAGTGCCTGTTGGGACTGTTCTGGGCCTCCTGCGTCTGTCAGCTCGCACCTCCCTCCATCTGCACCGCTGTGCTCACAGCACTAGCGACGCTCTGATGGTGGCTTTGCTGCCAGATCGCCTTCATCCAGACTCAGAGCAGCCCTGATCCTCTTTGCTCACCAAAGACACACCTCAGGCTGAGCCCCTGGGCTTGCTGTACATCTGTGCTATCCTAGATCTGGAGCAGGGCTGGGCAGTGGGCTGGGCTCAGCCCGTTGGTGCCAGGGCATGCAGCCAATCTCCTCCCCTTCCCATGGGTCAGGATGCCCCACGGGCCCCTCTCACTGTCAGAGTGCTTTTTTAGGCTCCTTGCATCCCAAACAAACAGTGTCAGGCTGCTAGCAGTGCTCAACACTTGTCTTCACACTGCTGAGGTAGTAAGTACATACATAATCCTCACAACACTCTTTCGAGAGGGCGAGACACTGCTATCTTCTCTTAGCAGTTGGAGGCATGGAGATTAAAGGCCAACGTTTTCAACAAGCCGCTGATTTTGGCCAGAGCAACTTGCCCAGGCAGTCCAGCAAGCCAGCGATGCAGCAGGATTCACGTGCCTTGTGCGCAGGCTCCAGATCAGTGTATTTATTTTATGCAGGGAAAAGATTAAGGTATTACAGTCATAAGCTGTAATTATGTATGTGGGAAACAGCAGCCCAACGTTGAAGGCCTCTACATGTCAGCAGAGATGTAACGAGATTCAGAAGGTAAACAACGTCTCATGTAAACTCAGGCTGCGGTTTCAAACAATGCAGGGAATTGCAGCTGGGGTGGTTGAGTGTGGATTCGGCACATAGCCTCTGTTGCTCAATGGTTTTTCATCAAAAGGCATTTTTTTCCTAGTGCCTTATTTTAATCATAGTGATAGATTATACATTCCCTGTTTTACAGGACATGAGGTGAGGGTAATCTCACTGCTCCAGGCTCGCATACCACTCGATGGACCCATGGAATATGTGTTGAGACTGCTGCAGTTCCAGGGCAGCTTGGGGCCACAAATCCCAGAGTGTTTTCCCAAATCATCCTTTATAAATTGTGTCTGGGCTGCAGCTGGGGCTCCTCTTTTCTCTGGTGACAAGATGAGAGCAAACATCTGCTTCCTTTTCATCCTTTAAGTGGCTCTGTAATGACAGAGGCAGTGATGAGAGCATACAAGGAGGGAACAAAATCCTCCCTCCTTGGCTTTCACTTCCGCTCTCCTTTTTGTTTACCTTACCCCCTACCTTCTCTGGGCTTCTGCTTCCCCTTCTGCATGTCCTTGTCCCCATCAGGAGTGGGGCAGCTCTCCTCATCTTTATCTCTGACTCCACAATCTCTTCTTTCCCCCCTGCATGCCCAGCACTGGGCAGGCTTTCCTGCAAGAAAGGCTTTTTATAGTATCTCTTCTGAAGCAGTGTGACAGCTCTCTGGAAACACCAGGCTGCTTATCACCAGTGCAAACCTGTCTGATAAGCAGATGCAATACTGCACATTTCAAGCCAAGACCTATTAATACAGCATGAAGTGGCTGAGGGGGCAGAGGGATCATGATGACTTTTCTGGAAGGAAGGAAAAAAGGAAGGAAGGAAGGGTCAAGCAGAGCTGTTACTGATGTTGGGAACTCCTACTATGAATTGTAGCATGGAGGACAGTGTGACCAAGGCAGGGATGAGTAATTGATGGAGTAAGGGAGCATCTGTTATGCTGTTGGGTGGACATGAAATGAGTGCATAGGCTAGGGAGTAAAAGATACCTATTTCTTAGAACTTCATCTAATCTTTCACTTTTTTTAGAGGAAAGAACCAGTTGTAACACTGGATAAAGACACTGTTGTCTTCCTTATGTCGAAAATTTCATTATTTCTTCCTTTTCCTACTCTAAAGCATCCATCCCAAAAGCATCCATATGATGTAGGGCACTACTCTCAGATCTATCCTGTGTATCATTTGCATGGTGACACCCCTGAGGATGCATGGTGTCCAGCACAGCAAGAGCAGACTGTCACACACAGCTTGAGCCCCAAATCTTGACCACTACTCCCTCCTGAATGAACCTTGTAGGTCAGGATCAGGCTCCCAGACCCCTTCTAGACACTGGGTGCACAAGCCTCCTTCCAGGACTCTATTTTGCTACCCACATGGACTGTAGAAAGGGAAAAACAAGGCACTTCTGATAGCAGATTTTTCCAAACCTGAGGTCATTGCTTAAAAACAAGTAGTCATATTTGTTTGCCTGGCTGCATCACACACAAGGCAGTGTGATGCAAGGGAAGCTGGAGCACAGGAAGTTAACAACCTAATAGTTTCTTCTGGCTTGTTGAGCCAAGGGAGAGGTGCCAGAAGAGCTTATGGTTTGGAAGGTTGGGAGCTAACCCCTAAACCGAGCTGGTGTGAAGGACCATCCCATTAGTGGTGGCCAAGGAAACCACTCGGTCAAACTCCCACACTGGAAAACATGCTAGAGGGAAAGGAAACTTTCCAGTGCTGCCATGTGGTAAGAGTGTAATTTGGAGTTCAAATTTATGATGGCTGGGAAGGCTTTGAAGATGGGTGCTGTGGAGCCAGGCAAAATGCACCCACCCCACAGCAGCCTGGCCTCCCTGTTTGCTCAGGAAACAGCTACACATAGAATGCAGGAAGCACAGTGATGTTCTTCCAGCATGAAGAGGGCAGATCCTCTCCCACTCTATGAGCAAATCTCCAACCCTTGGACTTAAGAAAAAAAAGTGCTATGAGTGGAGAGTTATCCTATTCAGTGCATGATTTTTTGTGTCTTCTGCTGAAGCCTCCAGCCTTGAGGCTGCCAGATACAGCTAGACCTCTGCTCAGACCCACTCTGTAGACATTTTGCTAAAAAAAAAAACCATGAGATTTCTGTACAGGTTGCAGAGTGCCAATTTCTTTGACAGCCAGAAGCGCTGTGCAAGTGCAGTCAGACGCTTCGGACAGTGACCTTGTCAAAGTGCATTTCCTAAGTGGTACGAGATATCCTCAAGAGCCCCAAGAGGAGGTGCTAAGCCAAGGGCACCGTAGCTGGTGAGTTGTGATGGTGCAATAGATACAGGCTGGTTGGAGACTCAGATTTTGCTGCCCTTTTAGCACAGCTGGGGAGTTCTGGGCACCCAATGTGTTATTTTGATTGTAAGAACACCATCTTGGTGCATCTTAGGAGGATGCCTCATACCTAATGTATTAATGCAGCTGTGATCATGGTTTGCGTTCTGTATGCTGGAATTCCCGGAGAATCCCAAGGATCACACAGACTGAACAGAGAAGAGAATCCAGTTGTCATATTCCTGCTGTACTACAGTTTGAAATCCCTTATCTTTCTGCTTATCTTTGTTTTAGATGTCTCTTGCAAGCTGTCACAAGTGAGCTTGGTCCCTCCATCAGGCTGGAGGGAAGCCACATGGCTACTCTGATGCCACAAGCAGCTGAAAAGTCCTAGAGGGCTGCAAGGGGCTGAGCACTGAGCTTTTGTCCTGCTGATGCATGTTTTGTTTGCAGGAGGTGGGTGTGAGACTGCTGCAAGCACAATGGCTACTTGACAGAATTCCCAGGGTCAGGATCCTACCCTGGCTGTGACTCTGTGCTGAAACTGTTGGTTGTTTTGCTATGACTCTTGGCAGAATGTCATTCCTCCTTTTTGCTTTTCCTCCCCAGAGGAGTTCCTTTCCAGCCTCGATCACTATGAAATTGCATTCCCCATCCAAGTGGACCAAAACGGGGACTTCCTTACCTTTGACATGAGGAGCCAGCTGAAGCAACGCCCTCGGCGCAGTCTGGGCTCCTTGCCCTACGAGCCATCGGAGCAGCAGGTTTTCTACAAAGTCTCTGCCCATCGAACCCAGTTCCTCCTCAACTTGACACTGCACTCCAACCTGCTGGCTGAGCACTTCACAGTCGAATACTGGAAGCGAGATGGTGTGGACTGGCAGCATGATTTCCATGAGGATTGCCACTATGCGGGCCACCTGCAGGATCAGTACCTGAACTCAAAGGTCGCCATCAGCAACTGCAATGGACTGGTGAGTCCCCTCATTTTGCTCATCCAAGGGCCACGCTGACAACCAGAGCTACCCATGAAGCGGAACAGATTGCAGCTTCTTTGATATTTGGTGTAGAAACTCTGTTTGGGTCCCAGCAGATGGATTCATGGTGGAGATAAAGGCCTGAGATCAGTGTTAAAATATAACTTTGCAAAAGGTGGCAGCGAAAGTCAGCTGAGGGTGAAGGCATGTTTCCTTACTACATTTGTGATCCATGTTGAGATCCAGTTCCTACCAAAGTCAGTTAGATTTTTTCCATTGTTTTTAACTGGCATGGAATAATCCAAGCTTTAGAGCGTTGTTAGAGTTCCCACAGAACACCACAGAACTTCCAACAGTAGCAGCAATAGGTATATTTTATATATAGTGCTGGCAAGGAAGAAGTACAGCAGGATAGAAGTTTCATGTCACAACCGAAAACATCAGAAGTGCTTTCAGTTCCTTGTAACTGCACCTCCATTCCTGGGGTTGCTTTTCCCTTCTGCTCAGATTCCAGGAGCTGAAAACATAGTTTCTAGGGGGAAAAAACTTGAGATATAACCAGTATTTTTCAATATGAAGAGAGAATACCAAGTGGGGACAAGATGGCATGCCTCAAATCAGCAAAGCTGCTTCAGAGGAGGAGGAAGTGATCTGTTCTGCATGTTCCCAACAGCTAGGATTAGACATCATGGTCTTAAATTTATCAGGAAAGCTTAATGGTAGATGGTAGTGCTAAGGATAGCTGAGGTTTCTTGAAGAGTGCATGCCTCAACATCATTGGAGATCTTTACAGACAGGCCAGACAAATGCCTCTCAAAAATACTCTGGGTATGATTTATTAGCTCTTTCAGCACTTGTTAAGGAATCTCATCCTTATTTTTCTGTGATTTTCTGATATTTCTGGCTCACACAGCACATTTCAAGACCTACCAGATGGAGGAATGGAGCAAACATCCCTGTTAGTGAATCCCAAGGATGATGGCTCCCTTGGAGGAGCAACATGTAGCAATAGACTCTCTAGGCCAAATTCATATTTGTGCTATAGCCCCACCACTTAGCAGCATTCTGGCAGTGTGGAAAAGCTTCCAAATGGGAATGAATTTGTATTTGATTTATTGCTAAATCACATTGCCAGAACAGTGCTGCGGGTTATTAACAGAAATGAGAATCTGACTCATTATATCAGAGAGTCTAATGTTTCCATCTCACAGCCAAAAATCAGAGTTGCATAAATTCTTGGTTCCTGAGTTAGCCTTTTGTTTAGATACGGGACTTCTGCTGAAGTCTTAGATAATTTACTGATGTTCTAAAAAGAAGAGTCAAAGGGTAGCTGAACACTGCTAGCCAGAAGTGATCCAGCGTTAGTCTACCTCGTGCTTCAGAGGGCACCAAGAGCAGAGCAAGCAATGGCTCGGCTGCACTTTGCTGGAATGTTTTAGTCCACAGATGATCTAGCTCTGGAGGGATACCAGGGATTGTCTGGGAAATGCAGCCAGGCACAAAGAGCTACAGGGGGTCATCCAGCAACCTCTCCTTTTTCTGAACTCTGTTCTCCTGTTGTGAAGAGCTACAGGCATCAGCAAGGAGGATCATCAGGCTTCACGAGGACAACAGGGCCAGGAAATTGGCCAAGGGGAAACTGGTGCCCTTAGCTGCCAGACTGGGGCTGCTCTTCCACTTGAGCAGACCTGTGTACCCAGAGGTGCTAATCACTTCTGAATGATTAGCAGCCAAACCCTCCTGGCTCCACTCCTGCTGTCCTGCAGCCTCCAGGCAGCACCAGGTCTGCGTAGCAGGGGATAGGTGAGGACAGAAGATCTCAGAGGACTCCTAGATGATGCAAATGACGCTGTGTTCTGGTGTTCAATGGGTGCACGCTGGGACCGGTGCTGGTTATGGGGTGCAAAACAGAAGGAGAAAGGGATGACTCCACATGGCATGAAAATGGGTAATAAGTGTCAAGCCATGTCCAACTCCAGCATCCTTGTACAATTTATGTGTAGCTCTGTGAAATGCATTGCGCTCTAATGCTTGCACCCCAGCTGCCAATAGGTTCACTCCTATCGATAGGATGAGAGGTAATGGCCTTAAGCTGTGCCAAGGAAGATTTGGGTTGGATATTAGAAACAATTTCTTCTCAGAAAGAGTGATGATGCATCGACACAGGCTGTCAAGGAAGTGGTGGGGTCACCGTCCCTGGAGGTGTTTGAGAACCGTGGAGATGTGGCGCTGATGGACATGCTCAGTGGGTGTGGTGGGAAAGGTTGAGGTCATGCTTGGGGATGTGAGATGGAGATGTCCATGTGCAGCAGGCCTCAGAGCGGGATACACCTCACCCAGGCTTAACTGAGGGCAAAGGGCAAAATGGTCAATTTCCTAAAACATCAGAGCCAGGAGCTGCCAGCGGGGCCCAGAACAAAGCATCCGGAGCCTGCAGGAGCAGCCCGGGGAGGCCTGGGTTCAGCAAGGCTGCGTCTGTGCAACAGCCGGAGGGCTCACATCCTCCAGTCAGCAGATTGCAGCTATAGGCATAAACAACCTCAGGAGAGAAATGTGCCTGTCTCTCCTCTTGCGTCAGAGCTCCTCAAAGGCTGCTGTACAGGCTGGTTCTCAGCCCTTGGTGTCTGCTTCCATCTGCACTGCCCTCCTGAATTCAGTGGGGAAGACGAGATGTTTGGAGCTGGGCAGATGGCTCTGCTGCCAGGCTGACGTCAGCTGTGAGTGCATGTGAGGGGAGGTGGACGGGCCAAGCTGCAGTGCCTTTCCGAAGCGTGGTTGTAAGCTAATAGAATAAACCATCCCTGCTCTGCAGCTGACCTGGGTGAATCACAGACAGGATATCCAGCTCAGCTCCCCCACAAACCACAGAGATCTCTCTCAGGGCCTCTCGCCGCCCGCTTTCAACACGCGTGTGTCACGTCCACCACCCAGACCTCAGCGCTTGGACTGCGGGGCAGAGTCCCGTGACAGCAGAGCTTCACTCCTGCAGAGTCACAGGACCTCTTGTATGCACCCAGGAAGCTGCAGATCACGGCGTCCGGGTGGCTGGGAAGGGCCTTTTCCCAGTAGCTCCTGGTTTGCAGGCAGGATGTGCTCTCCCCTCCTGCTGCTCTGCCCCAAGCCGGCAGTGACCTCCTTCTCCCCGTCCCGCAATGCCGGCAGCCAGCTGGCTTCGCAGGCCGACACTCAGCTTTCCGCCGCAGCCCTCGCCAGGCTAACCTCACAGTACCTCGCTTGTGTTTGAAAAGGTGGAGCGGAGCCAAGAGCAACAGGGCCTGGTGCAGGAGGAAATCCCCCGGCACTCTGGAGATGGGGACTTCGCCGTGCGCACACTGCCCCGATTCAGCTTTTGTAGCAGGGAGGGAGGTGGGGAGAGACCCATAGCGGAGGCAGCAATCACCTCGGAGAGGCTCTCCCCGCTTCCCCAGCAGAAATACTGTTACACGGATGGTTCATTCCACTTAAGGACCTCGAGATGTTTTGCAGAGATCTGCTTCCCCGCACCCGTATGGCAGATCCTGTCCCAGTTGTGCCACATGCCATCCTGTTGCGTGACATCCCATCACTGGGAGTCTGTGCACCCAGAGTTGGAGGATGGCCAGAAGGCTGAGACTCTGGGTATACTCTAGGTCTGCTTGAGCAAAGCCGGGAAGTTTCATGCCTTGGTTGCTCACTGGTAAAGTTCAGCTGGTAGAATGCCTCCATTTCTTGGAGGTGAGACTGAATGATGAGTGTCTGCATGTTACTTTAGGCTGAAGGAACCTTTTTATGTTGCCCAAACCTTTTATATAGAGGTAAAGCTTGCAGCAAGGGTAAGACCAGCCAGAGAAGAGCAGCTGGTGAATTGGGTTGCCCATCCTGCTGGTAGCTGCTCCCGCTGGTTGTTGTGGTCTCCCAAGGAGGTCCATTGGCAGAAAGCAAAGTCTGGGCTTATAGCCCCGATTTGTTCATTCAAGATGGGAGAACAACAACACAAAATATATCTGAATAGCTAAATCAAAAAATACAGGAGCAGAAACAAAGTCATCTGATAGAAATGGATGGTCGGGGTGTAAAAGGGGAAGTGGTAGCTGCAGGATTTTAGGCTGCAGGGAAAGGTTCTGGCTGAAGATCTCAATGAAAATCAGACTTCACATTGCAGAGGTTTAACATTTCACAAAAGCCTCTGACCATCCACGCTCCTCTGCAGATTTATGCCTGAGTTTCCCAGCTGGTGTTCAGGTCCTGAGCAGCATCTGAAGGCTTCTGGGTGAGGTTGAAAAGCAAAGGCAGAAGTTCTCACTGATGAGTTGTGCAGCAGTGAAGACATGATACCTAGGATCCCACAGACAGATCTTAATTAGATCTTAATTAGATCTTAATTAGATCAATGTATGAAATAGGAAACAATTTTGCAGGGAATTAGTGTGATTTTCTGGGAACTTCAATGTGGATGTCCTGAGGTATCCATGAGCAGCTGGCTCAGTTTGCGTTGGTCCATAGCTTTGTATGATTCAGTGTCTGTGCATAAATGAAGGAATCTTGCATGTTCTCTCAGCTATTTGTCAGCTCCCAGAAATGCAGGGATTAACCATCAGAATGTTCGTTATGAGAAGCCACTAGCATGTCACCCATTTCTCTCCCTACCTCCTCTGTCTCTTTCCTTTCACAGCACGGGGTAATAGTTGCAGATGAGGAGGAATATTTCATCGAACCGCTGAGCCCAGGAGCCAACGTCAGCACAGGGAACGAGGGCAAGGGCAGCCCCCACGTTGTGTACAAGCGATCATCCCTCCAGTACCCACACATGGATGCAGCCTGCGGCGTGCTAGGTATCTGCACCCACCAAATGTCTTCAGTCCATCCCAGTGCAGGCTGGGAAAGTCCACGCTTCCCTCTGTGGCAAATAGACAAATCCACCCGCTTGCATTTAAGAAAGTTTTATTCATGTATTTACTTTTGCCCATGCTAAGCATTTCTGGTAGCCTGGTCTTTGGAATACTCTTGTGCTCTCTTCTTCACAGCAGGGCCTTTGGATTTGTAAGTAGAGGGTGGAATTGAGAAAAAATTCTCTCTTATTGTTCTTACAAAAATCCTCCCAGATTTGGCCAATTTAGGATTGAGAAATCATAATTCACAAATGCTCAGCCTCTTCCCCGCATGCCTGTGTCCTTCTCATCCTTGCCAGAATTCAGTCCCAGAGCCTGGGTGAAGCCCCTGGCCCCTGTGGCACCCAGGCTCTCCAAGTACAGTGCAATCCAGCATCAGAGCAGAGGAGGTTGCAGCCAGCTCTCTCCCCACTGCACAGTAGTGCTGTAAGCCCCAGACAGCTCTCCTGCCCAACAGTGGGATTCAAGCCATGGGGCAGAGCAGACAAACCCCGCTGGGGACATCTCTGCAGTCAGGTCAGCAGCACTTGAAGCCTGGAGCTCAATCCTACAAACCTGCTGCTGCTTTGGAGGCTGCAGCCATGTCTGCGGAGGAAAAGCCAAGTCCTAAATTCAGGTCCTGGCAGGAAAAGGAAAGAGGAAATGATCTGCAGTGGCTTTATTGTCAGATTATGTCTGTGTAGTTTCTAAATCCACACAGCTCTTCCCCATGACGGAGCCAAGGGCAGGGCCCTGCCGTAGAGCAGCAGTGGAGGTGCTGCCTGCGGCAGGGTGGGCACAGGCAGGAGGGCAGCAGGATGCCAGCAGAGCCCCTGGGAATCCTCAGCACAAGAACAGGGCTGGGTGTATGCTGTGTCCACGTGCTGTACATACAGAGCCTTGCAATGCCTTTCCTTCCCAGCTCCAAAACCAAGCTATCCACCACTCACCTCTGTGATTTTGCAGCAACCAAATTTCTTTCCTCTACAGATGAGAAGCCCTGGAAGGGGAGGCACTGGTGGCTGAGGACATTGAAGCCGTCCCCACTGAAGCCATCAGGCAACCACAGCCAGCGAGGCCAGCTGCCGCTGAAGAGATCCGTCAGCACAGAGCGCTACGTGGAGACCCTCGTGGTGGCTGACAAAATGATGGTGGGGTACCACGGCCGGCGGGACATAGAGCAGTACATCCTGGCCATCATGAATATTGTAAGTGTTATAACCACATCATGGAGCTTGGGGAGCCCAGAGGCTTGCGTACCCAGCAGCAGAGAGAAAGCTGAGTAAAGCTTGTTCTGAACCCCACATGTCTGGGTTTGGCAAAGGGTGAGACATGCTTTTCCTGTGAGATGATGAGTGGTATGGAGGGAGCACAGTGGGGAAGTGAGATCTGTTCCAAGATTGTAGTGCTCCTTCCCGGGCAACAATCCTGACATGCTGCCACTGTCCCAGAACAGTGATACTCCTAAGCCTGCAGGGACTGTGTGTTGTACATTGGGAGGCACTTCAGGAGAGCTAAACTCTGGCCTCTGTGACCACACTAGGCCAGATCTAGACTGGGAGAACAAAGCCCTTTCTTTGAACAGCATCTCTCATCTCAAATTAGCAATGCAAATGGAGCCAGCCAAGCTGAGAGACACATGGGAAAGCATAAGGACAGTCAGCTCTCACGCCTGGGGCTGATCAGTGTGAGGGGTAGGGAGACGTACCCCCTGATCTTCCATACAGCTCTGCCTGTGTCTCTGGGTTACCGCAGAGGAGCTTCCTCTGCAGCATCATGTTGAGGTCATCGCTGGCAGCAGGATGCCAGGCTAGATGCATTAACAGCTTTGACTGGTCATGCTGAGTCCTCCTGTGAGGTGAGATGAGTTTGGAGGTTATCCATCAAACCTATGAAAGCCTCTCTTGTGATAGTTCTTTGTCCTGTCCTCTGTAGGATCTCTTTTCATGGCTTGCTCTGTTTGCATTTCTAAAGCAGATGCCAGATTTGAAAACAATACAGTTTCAAACTATTTCATCTGCTGTAAAACACCCACCGTGTGGCAGCAGATTTCTGAGAGATGCTGTCTCGTTCCCTGCTGACAGGCAGCCAGCAAAGCTCCATCCCTAAGGCTGCATAATGCCAGAGCCACAGGGCTTCCACAACCTAGGGAGCAAGGTATAGGTGCTGCAGGTTTCCATCTTCACCATTCAAACCTCTCCAGAAGGAGACACCAAGGTCTGAACAAGTTATAGGAGGTTTTGCAATCCAAATAGTAACGTGGAGTCTCATTCTGATTTCTACTTCCTTTAGGATTGTATTTACACCCTTCAGCAATGCTGTTTTTGCATATGGGTGCCCAACATGTGCCCATCTTCCAGCTGCCTACCCCATCACTCTGCTACCGAGCTCATTTTTAAGACTCGTCTTTTCTTGTTTCTTGGAGGTCAGGTTGCCAAACTTTTCCAGGACTCGAGTCTGGGCAATATTGTCAATATCCTGGTGACTCGACTGATTCTCCTCACTGAGGATCAGGTAAGCTGGGCTTTGCTGAGCTGCTTGCATTGTGCTGCTGCACTCCCTCTGGGGAGCTGTGTGCTCCCTCTGGATGTTACCCTGGGAAATCCCCCCACCCCATGCACTCTTCTGGGTGCACCATGTGCTCCGAAAGGCAGCTGGGAACTGGTTTCAAGCTGTGAGAAGATGGGACTCTGAGGAGAAGGTGGCTTTTAAGAGACTTAAGTAGTTTTAATAACCCTGAAGGGGACATGGTTTAGGGGGCATGGTGGGGATGGGTTGATCGTTGGACCTGATGGTCTTAGACGTCTTTTCCAGTCTTCATGATTCTATGATTCTAAGAAGTCGTGCTTCCTCTTGGTGTCTCTGAGGGGGGGTGGGTGTCTGTACTGGTTTCAGTGTTCTGCTGGCATGGAAATCATCAGTTCCTTCACATCAGAGCTTCTCTGGGAACATGCTGTTATATTGCTTCTATTCCAGCCCACACTGGAGATTAACCACCACGCTGGCAAATCCCTGGACAGCTTCTGCAAATGGCAGAAATCCATTGTGAACAGGAATGGCAATGGGAATGCTATCCCTGAGAATGGCATAGCTAACCACGACACCGCAGTACTGATCACCAGGTAAGGAAGCTCCCAACCTTGGCAGCGCTCTCTTCCACCTCCATCCATGTGATTCATCCAAGACATCCTTCCATTCATTCCCCAACAAGCTGGCTTGGCAGTGGCTGACCCTTCAGCCCAGCTGCCTGCCTGTTCTGCCACAGCAGTGCAGATTACTGCAGTTCAGATAACCATCATCCATCCTCCGATGTCTTCTCTCCATGTCGTCGTGCTCACAAACAGCTTAGTTTGCAGCCATGGGTATTTGTGCACCAGCATGTCCATAGAGCAGGATGTACAGCAGGGCGCATTGCAGTCCTTGGACTTCAGCAACCTACTGAGACAGAGAGCCCAACCTGCTTCCTCTGTGGAAGATGAAGAAGGAAAAATGAGTGTGACTCGAGCATCATGACAATGGCAGAGGGTCTCCAGCCAACATAGGATCTGATTTCCCCCATGTTGCATGCCTACATGTAGGACTGAGCTCTCTCCTTTGTAGCTGGTAAATCTCCCTTGAAGTGACTTCATCTCATCTAAGAAGAACAGTCCTAGAGGTGCCTGCCTGTCCCCACTCCTGTACAAATGGCCTGGGTCCATCCATGGAAACTCTCAAGGTCAGGCTGGATCAGGCTTTGATTGAGCTGTAAGTGTCTGTGCTCACTGCAGAGGAGTTGAACCAGATGGCCTTTAAAGATCCTTTTCAACTCTGTGATTCTGTGAAGTTAAGCTGGATGGTGAATTAGGCCACTCCCAAGCTGAAAGAAAGCATCTGAACCTTCACATGGCACAAATAATCCCCACTGAAATAACTGTGTGCCTGATCCTGGAACAGCAGAGGGTATGAAAGGAAGCACAGAGAATGCTGACAGGAAAACTGAAAGAATGGAGGCCATGGAGAGGACAGCTGTGAGGATGGAGGATGCCAAAAAGCAGCTCTCAGCAGCCAGGCACTGCCTGCACCCTGGGCACCAGAGAGCCACTGCTTGGCTGGTGGGGCAGGGACCCTATAAGATTTAGTCGCACTTTTTTTTTTCCCTATTAAGTGGTGGATCCACGTGCATCCCATGAGCCTATACAGCTCTCAGGGGGAGCAAACAGAGCACCCCCTTGACCCTAATCTCATCCTCCCAGAGCTGTAGCATCTGCTTTTCCTCCACACATGTGGGACATGAGCACAGACTCCGAATTCTTCAGCCTCACACCAGATGTTTGAGCTAACCCTCAGCCACTCGCCGCCCAGCTTGGACAGCACCAGCACATCCGGCTGTGTTGCTCATAAATTCCTGATAACATCTTGCTGAGCTGTGGGCTTTTTGCTCTCGTGGAGACGTGTCGAAACGGAGCCTCCGAAGGCTTTCACGGATCCGCTCGAAACAAAGCAACAAATGTTTTTCACTTGTTTGGCTTCCTGCCGGAGGTGAGAGCTTCGGACACTTTGAGAGAGCACCGGGGGCCAAAGGGACAGGAGCCATCACCAGGAACATGCTGCAATTAACCCCCTGTGTGCTGCCAGTTTGCTTCCTTCCTGCTTTCATTCCCCTGAGTCAATCAGGAGTGGTGTCAGAAGGTCAACTGCCCATTCAGGAGTCCCCAAAGTCACATCACAGACAGTGCCTTCAGTGTCATGCACCCAAATCACACTTGGGTTGCAATGCACCTCATGGCCAAGGAGCAGCACCCACCACCCAGCTGTTCCCTGTGTAGGTTTAAACTTAGTGTTGCCAAAGCTTTGCAAAAACCCAAATATTTGAGTCTCCCCTCCATACAAAGAGCAGAACGTGGAGAAGAAATGTAAACAGAGGAAGGGAGGGCATGCAGCTCGTCTCTACACGTAAACAACAATATTCACTCTCTGGCCTATGCTCCATCTTCTGGAGGTGCTGCCAGTGTCCCATTGCAAGGATGCCTTTCAGCTGGGAGGAAATCGTACTTTGCTGTCCTCATTTAGCTTTTCCTCATTTGCAGCTAATGATGTGCAGTCGATTCCTTGATGCAATGGCTAAAAGTCCAGGCCAGGGACAGAGGAAAGAATCATTTTGAATCAACCCATACTGAATTTGTTTGGAAAATTCTCAGTGAAGAACGAAGCTGAGAAAAAAAAAAATCATTAAAAAAAATCACATTAGCATTATAATGAAACTAAAGTGAATTTTGAAGTGAAACAATTTCAAGCTGAAATGTATGTTGTTTAAAAAAATAAAGTTGCGTGTTCGATTGATAGGATTTAATGCAACAGATCTGAGTGTGCAGACACAAAGTCCTCATCAGTCAAGGCAGTTCCATGAGCCTGATCCTCCCCAAAGGGAAGTGGCTGGCTCACGGCAGTGTGCTGGATGCTCATTAGCAGCACTGGGCCATCCAGCCAAACCCACAAGGCTTCAGGGCTGCTGGCTCACTGTGTTTCATCAAAACCCCACCTCTGACCCCATCCAGTGTTGTTCAGTAGTTAAGTGACCCATACGTCAGAGCTATCCTTAAAAGAACACAGTGCATCTCAGCCTGGGAGTATTGCAAAATATGGATCTGAGGCATCTCTTACCTGTTGCAGTCTGTACTCTCTATGCCAGAACTGTTGTGTGAGCTGTTTTGTACGTGAATCATTGGTAAAATTGAGAAGTGTTCGCAGAAGATTTTGGAGTTGCCGACATCATGCATGTTCTTAATGCCGCCTTCTCCTTCTCTTTGCAGATACGACATTTGCATCTACAAGAATAAGCCCTGTGGCACACTGGGTACGTAGGATTTTGCTTGTAGGCTGTCCAAACCAGCATGTACATCTTTGAGAGCATGGTACAGAAGGGCTGCCCCATCCGTGTTTCCTAATGAGCAAGCAAAGGGGAAGCGCTCGCCCAATGCTCCCTTGAATGCCAGCAGCAAAGCCAGAAACAGGCCCATGATTTCCAGCCCGCCAGACTGTGTAGCCTCCTTACTTCTGTAAACACTAAAAGCAGCAACCCAGAGGACAGATGGGCTCTGGAACGCTTCTCTGTTATATCCCTGGGTCAGGTCCAGCCTGATGATTAAGAACCGCTTGCATCTAGGGCTGGTCCATAGCCTAGTGGAGTATTCCTGGCTTAGCAGAGAGAAATAAGACTTTTTTGTGATGACTGTAAAGGGAGTTCTTTATTTAAACTGCTAGACGCAGACAGACCCTGCCGCTCTCTCTGGCTGTAGCTCCTAATTTGTCTTGCCCTGGTCTAGACTAAGCAGTCAGGGAAGGATTATTGCTGTGAATCACTGCAGTTAAAAAGGAAAATTTGGTGGATCTCTGACCTGATGTGGCTGTGGATGAGGTGCCTGGGAGGGTGGTGGTGGCTTGGCCCATTCCTAGAACTGAGTTTGTCCCTTTCTCAGCCTTTAGCAGTGGGGCAGAGCCTGTGGCACTGGGTAAGTGGGTGGCAGAAAGTCAGAGGAGTCTGCTGCCCAAATCCCAGTGAGATTTCTCCTTTCTCCAGCCCTTTGGAGAGAGTCAGGATGGATTTCCTGTTATGGTGGGTGTCAGCCAGGACCAGATGCAGGTGGTCAGGCTGGATCCTAGGCTATTTGGTTGTCCAGGCTGCCCTGATAGGGTTTGAGTGACCAAGTGCTGGTGTGGTTGATTCCAGCCCCCTGGTAAAGTGACCTGTTCTCCCATCAGCAGTGCTGTTGCTGTGACAAGGACTTCTAGATATGAAATTCAGTGGGTTTTGACCCATCGTCAGTATTTCTTAGTCTGCTGTTGTCAAAATAGCTGACAGTATTGAGTGTCCCTGTACCCCAATCCATAAAACCCGTGTCTTCGTACCAATAGCCAGTGAAACCAGTAAGAAAAAACTTGCTATTAAGAAGGCTGTGTTCAGTGTTAGTGAGCATGAAGTGCTCCATTAGGTCCCCCAGTATAACCCATGCCTGTCTCAGCTGCTTGGTACTGGCCCTATGTCCCTCAGTGCAACCCATGCCCCATCCCTTCCAACCAGGGATATTCTATTCTATGTGACTGCTCCATCTGCCTAGGCCTGGCCCCAGTGGGTGGCATGTGTGAACGAGAACGAAGCTGCAGCATCAATGAGGACATTGGCCTGGCCACAGCCTTCACCATTGCCCATGAGATTGGCCACACGTGAGTACCATGCCAAGGAGTCCCCATGGGCAGCCAGCGGGGAGAAAGGTTCCTGTTGGTCTGTTCCTGCCAACAGGAGCTGCAAAACCCTTCTTATGGTTATCATCTCTCTAATACTTTGGTATGGCTTTCTAGGTTTGGCATGAATCATGATGGGGTTGGAAACAGCTGTGGCTCCCGTGGGCAAGAAACGGCCAAGCTGATGGCTGCTCACATCACCATGAAAACCAACCCCTTCGTATGGTCTACATGCAGCAGGGATTATATCACCAGCTTTCTGGAGTAAGGAATCCATGTCATCTTGCCCTCCTTTCTACCTCACAACCAGTACACACCTCCAGACTCTCACAATCCCTTGTGAGGAGTGGGTGAAGCCAAAGAAAAGCCCGCAAAGCACACAGCCCATGCACCTACTGTCTTGTCTCCCAGCACCCCTTCCCATCCCAAGAGGCATGCACTTTCCTTCCTTCCTTTAGGCATTCCTGCTAAAGATGCTAACTCTATTTATCCTGCATCTGTAAGACCTTTAATTAGCTTCCACACTTCCAGAAACTTCACACATAAATCTATAGCTTCTGGGGGCGTTCAGACGTTGCTGAAGTTCAGCTGAGAATCATAGGGAAGGTGGGGAAGGAGGATCTGAGACAGAGCTGGGGCTGCACCCATAAGCAGCTTCTGCAGACACCGAGGAGGAGAGTTTAGAGATGAATGAGCAACTTAGGTGTTTTTTTTCCAAAGCACCTTTAGGATCCAGGAGAAGGGATTTAGGCTCCTAAGTCCCCGAGTTTTGATATTGTTACCTTTTGTTGTGGGCTTTTGCTGTGAGTTCAGGCCTTCCACAGGGCTTTTCTCAAAAACCAAGCAGTTGGGATCTATTTTGCTGAGGTCTGTGGGAGGATACAGGCACTGCCTAATGGAAGGACTGGGCAGTACTTAAATTACAAATGAGAGAAGCCAGTGTGTAAGATCATCGTGGCAGGAGCAAGCTTGAGCCAGTCTGAATACCAGACATTTAGGGTCACAGACCAAAGCTGTGATGCTGCCATTGTAACACGAAGGCAGACATCCCAAGGGGCTGCCCTCCATCCCACAGAGCTTGGCCATAGCAGCATGGCTTATCACCACATTCCACATCACGCAGCTCATGTTTGGCCACAGCAAAATCTGCCCTCCTCGCCCTTGACCCCTGGATGCACGGCAAGGCATGAGGAACGTCAGGAAAACATCGCGGCCGTTGTCCTTGTGTGACCCTGAGGTCTCAGCATGGACAGCAGCAAATCTGTGGCAGCCCCCATGGGAAATCACAGCCTGGAGAGCCCCATCCATGCCAGAGTTGTGGTGTGAATGAGACCCCAGGACATGGGGCCAGGGGAGTGGTGACAGGGGCTCTGATTTAAGGAGGGCTCTGAGCGGTGAGCAAGAGGGAGGGAAAGGCGTGTTTCTTGCAAATTTTGGATGTTCCTCCAAAGTTCTGGCATGCAGAAGGACGAGCTTGGAGAGCAGGGGCTCTCGTTGCTCAGCACCAGCAGCCACAGCTATGCAGCCACATGGTGGGAGGGCAGAAGTACCACCAACCCCTGCTTCTGCGAGCAGAACAGGGTTCTTGCACCCACCCATGTCGTGCCAAATGGGGTTTGCTGTACCTGGACTTAAGCAGGACAGCCAGGGGCTGGCAGCAGCCTGCAAAACATTGAGATTAAAACTCTGAGAGCTGCATGTGCCAAAAGTGCTTCCCAAAACTCAGCAACTCAGAGAGGATGCAGACAGCAAGATTTCAGAGTGCTTTCTTAGCACTGATTGTGCTCAGAGGTTTCCCTACCAGAGGGCAGTAAAATTATCCCCCCAAAGCAGCCAAGCGTGTGTGAGCTGAGCCCCAAGCAGAGCCAGGTGTGCTGCTGCTCCTTCCCTGCAGTGCATTCCCAAAAGCTTTTCCAAACTCTGATTCTCCTCTCTTTGTTTCCAGCTCTGGGATGGGATTATGCCTGAACAACGCTCCTCCCAAGCAAGACTTTATCTACCCCACAGTGGCTCCGGGTCAGGCCTACGATGCAGATGAGCAGTGCCGTTTCCAGTACGGAGTTAAATCTCGCCAGTGTAAATACGGGGTAGAGAGCCTTCCTGCTTTACTATCGGTTCCCAGGGGGTGGAGGATTGGGGCTGCAAAGATCCATGGGGTCATTCCTCTGCTTTGCTAGCCTGCTTGTAATGAGGGGCACTTGCATGTTCCCTGTGAGCTTTCCACCTTGCTTCCCTGGGAGAGGACAGAGGAGGTCATTTCACATCCACAGAGGTTGGCTGCAGCCCAATTTCCATCAGATTATCCCATGGGATCTCTTGCCTTTGCCCTATGCCTTGGCTGCTGTTGAATGCCAAGGGCTGCTATTGTATCCCAAGCTGCAGTCCCCACTTCCAGACTCCTCTGTCACTGGGGATTTAGTACACAGCCGTACTTTTTGTGCTTCTTACTAGAAGTCATTGTGCTACACAGACCAACTTAGGAGGAGAAACTTATCTCTTCCAAAGGAAATGGGGCATTGTGCTGTAGATGTGTCAGAGAGCTGCCCATCTAAATCCCCACTGCACTGTCATCCCCTGGGATCTGAATACAAGAAACCACTGAAAGAAAAGATTGTTTCGGGAGATTCCTGGGTCTCAGCCTGACGTTTTGCTGTATTTAACATACAGAACACTGCCGACTGAGCATAGTGGCAAGTGGAAGGTGTGTACACTTAAAGGCTAGTTGAACACCTTCCCCTCAAGAAAGCAGAGGATCCACCAGTGAGCATCTGTGTTTTCTGATGGACACACGTGTGTGTGTATCCACCCTGGCCCAAGCCCTGAAAAGCTGGAGAAGGATAAGACACTACAGATCAGATCAGATTTAGTTTCTTTTGCAACATCCCCACTGCCCATCCCCATGAGCAAACAAGCCCACTGTTTGCCATTGAAGTAATCCAGTATGAACCAATTTATCACTCTAAGTGTTCAAATGTGTAGTATGGCTTGATGCTAAACCTCCTCCCAATGATCTTACTAGCTCATCTTGGTGAACAGGCACCTGAGTTTGGCTCTCCCAGAGTGCCCTGAAAGTAGAGTGGATGCAGCAGTAGGAAAAGTCCAAGTTGCACTACTGACTGCAGTCAGAGCCCTTCCTCATCTCAATCAGAGGCAGTGGAATGGAAGTTTTCCACGTTTACATGCCTGTTTCCCAGCTCATTTTTAACTTGGTCAGGCTCTTCCTGTATATACACAAGGATCACAAAAGCACAAGATGTCCTTGAGATGACCCTTCCAGCCCAGCCCTTCATGCGTGTTTGGGAGTAACCCAAAGGGCATAGGAGCTCAAGTGAGTGCACATAAATCTGGGTAAATGTGTACATCCACCCATCCCATGTCCCATAAAAACAAACCACAGGGCAGTGGTGCAAGCATGTCAGCATCCCTTTATTTTCTGGCTTTCTCCATCTCCATGCTAGCACAAAGCAGATTATTAATAGGCTTGATGATGATGGGGTGAAGAGATATGACTGGTGGAGCTAAGATGTCCATTCTGTTGGTGTCACAGTAGGACTGCAAGAGTTCCTATTTCCCAATAGTTGTAATAGCTCTGGGAGTGCAATGTATTTTAGGGACATGGTTACTGCAGATGGTGGTGATGAGTTGACAACTAAAACTGATGATCTAGAGGTCTTTTCCAATCTTAATGATTCTATGATCCAATGAAGGGGTCAATGCCTTTTTAAGTTGGGAGAGAGATTGTCTTTTCCTTCATCAAAGCTGTGCTTTTGTGCTAAGAGTTAGGAACCGAAACCCCATTGTGTCTAAGAACTGAGGTCTATTGGCACATTCTCACCGGGTCACCCAGTGCCACCCTATCCTTGCAAACCCAGGAACGAGAGTGGGAGGCACAGGAGCCCTAGGCTCACATTTTCACCCCTCTTGGTGCCAGCTCTGAGGATTCCCAGTTGCCCAGCTGGCAGCCACATGGTCACTGCATCTGTGCTGGAGATCTATGTGAAATGGGGAGTTTTCCAAAGTCTTCCTTCAGTAAGAGTAGGAACAGGGCAGTAATGTGGCAGGGGACTCAGCTCTGCTTTTTAGCTGTTGCTTTGCAGTCTTCTGGTGTTGAAGTCCAGTCTGGCTGATGTTAGGGGCAGAGCAGGTCTGCACTTCCTGATGTTGCAGCTGTAATGGATATGCAGGGTGTCTGCCATGGCCTTGCGGTTTGGGTGGGTTTTGAATTGACAAGTGGAGCAACCAAGGGAAGCTTTTTGTCCGAGAAGTCAGGATGGGTCAGGAAAGCCCCTGTCAGGAGTTCCCAACCCCTTCCGCTCCATGGACCCAGCTGCACCCAGAACCTTGCAGAGAGGCAAGCAGAAATGCCAACTTCTGAGCCGCTCAGGGGCTCTGTCAGCATCTGGCATTGGTTTGACTGCTCTGAAAGCAGCTCTGAACTCTCCAGAGGAGTATTCCCTTCATGGCTGTTAGGCTGGCAGAAGATAGCAGATGTGATGTGAGGCCTTAAGGGCTACACTTGCATTCCCAGCAGCCTTAGCTTCCCTCTGAAGCAAACCTGGACCCATCTGGCAGGGGGATGCTCATGATGGGTGCTGCAGGATGGGTCCTTGTGCTTGGCCTCTGCAATGAAGACCCAGTAAAGGAAACATCCCCAGCCCTGGGGAGGGGACTTGCTGCATTGCCCCAGCCTTGCAGCCCCAGCAGGGGGTGAATCCTGACCTCGGCTCTGTGTCTTTGTCTCTTTCTTCTTCCCTCCCCCTCTCTCCCCTTTCTCTTTCCAGGAGGTCTGCAGTGAGTTATGGTGTCTGAGTAAAAGCAACCGCTGCATAACCAACAGCATCCCTGCTGCAGAGGGGACCATCTGCCAAACCAACACCATTGAGAAGGGGGTAAGGAAGCCCAGGGCACAAGGCGAGTTGGCAGTGGGTGGGTGAATCCCTTGTCCAGTGACAACTGTGGTTACTGGGGAGTGCAAAGCTGATACAAGAGCACCCACCATTCCCTGCACAATGGGAACCCAGCTGTGCCAAGGACCACCAGGACCCCTGAGCACACTCAAATATCAGACCATTTTTCATGCTCTGCTGAGAGGGGAAGATAGGATTTTCCATGGCCATTTATTTTGAAAGCGAGTTTTGACTTAAGAATTGTTCATCTCTCTTCTATCCCTGCACCTCTGACCCTCATTTGCACCAGCATAAAGTGAGTGTGAAATTATTAAAGCAAAGCGTTAATGACTCCCAGTGCCTTTGCAGCCTGTGTGCAATATTTGGGACAATGGAGAATCAGGACTGGGACATCCACCATAAAACAGACTCGTGTTTTTCCACTAGAGGAAAAATAATTCCCAAGAAATTGAGGAAAAAAATCAGATCCTTAAGAAGCTGAAGAAGCTCGTGTGCAGGATGGCTTTGAGAAACACATTTTCCTTTAGAGTTCTCTTAGCTTTACTGGAAATTAGATCAAAAGGGATTAGGCAGCTCCTGGGGCTGAACGTCCCTGCTGCTCAAAATTCACCATGTACAAGAGCAATCTTTTTCTCCTAGTGATTTTCTACTAGCTTCTGTCACTTTCAAATATTTCTGTTTCCCCCCACTTACTACTGATTATTTTCTGACTAGAGTGTGCATCCTGCACCAGCAGTCCCTGTGCTTCCATGCAGGGACACCAGAAGGGCTGTGCGTGCTCTGCATGTGGTTGCACCTTTGCTAATGTGCTGCCGTGTAAGCAGCCAGCCATCCTGGGAGGTTTATTATTCCCTGCAGACTGTGCTGCCTGCAGAGAGCCTGGCTTGAAAGGAGCCGGGCGAAGCTGTGCCAGTAGCTCCAGGGTGGGTTATCAGCCCCTGGAAGGAGCACACAGCAGTTTCTTCCTTCCTGGGATTATCTCAGCCCCTGAGACGCTGTGTCTGGCATGGTGCCCAGAGAACAGCAGCGGGTCTGGCAGTATCCTGCTCCTTGCATCACTGTTGACTCCAGGGGGTGCAGGATCCTTTCCAGGTCCAAGGGAAATATTTCATAGACAAGTTTGCATGAGCATCCCTTGCTATCTCCGAGTACACAGCGCATACAGATGGTGATGCTGTGACTCAGACTAAATGATGCCCAGGGAAAGTGAGTGCTCTATGTGATGGCAAACATGGCTCTGAGGCCAGTACAGCCTAGAATTCAAATTTCGTGGGATCAAGTCTGATCCCAGCCCTCCTGTGTCCAGAGGAGGCTAGGGAGCTATCTGGGAGAAGGAGAGCGTGTCGTTCTCAAGGTCTTTGAAGCTCTGTCTCTCCCCAGTGGTGCTACAAGAGGGAATGTGTGCCCTTTGGCACCCGGCCGGAGGGTGTGGACGGTGCCTGGGGATCCTGGTCATCCTGGGGTGAGTGCAGCAGGACGTGCGGCGGCGGTGTGTCCTCCTCCATCCGGCACTGCGACAGCCCGCGGTAGGTGTGCGTGCACGTGGCCATGCCTTGTCCTGGATGCTTGGGTCAGTGGGGAAGGTGACAGCTGCTCAGACAGTCCCACTGCATGCTGGTAGTTAGGCATGCAAATTCCTCCAGCCAGAACCTGTCCTTGTAGTGGAAGCTTTGGTGTTCCCGTAGGTATCCATGCTGTCCAACCAATGCTGGCCTGGGGCAGCCGTCTGCCACCAATGCTGGCTTGGCTGTCCTGAGCTGCTTTTTTCCTCTTATTCCCTGTTTGCCAGGCCTACAATTGGAGGGAAGTACTGCCTGGGGGAGCGGAAACGCTATCGGTCCTGTAACACCGATGTGAGTACCGTCAGGCTGACATAGAGGAATGCCAAGGGGTCAACAGAGCTTTGACGTGGGCAGAGAGCACTGTGCTGCAGTATGGAGGCAGCAGTGAGCCTTCTGCATGGCTCTGGGCTGTTAGGCACTGCCATGGGACTGCTGGGTTGTGGGGCTGGGGGAGGTGAAGCATGCTGTGCTGGCGGCAGTGGGGAAGAACCAAGCAGGACGGAGCACGTCTGCACCACCTGGTTCAAAGGGCAGATTGGTGTTACATGCTCAAGGGGCTTTGGCATCAAAAAGGGGCCCCAAAAGATAACAAGGAAAAGATCAGAGGCTTTCAGCACCACCACAGCAGCGGTTGCTTTGCACTCTGTGAGTGCAAGCCCAGCAGTCTCCCAAAACCCCAGTACAGCACCTGGCTTCCCCGGGGTGGGCGTTAGACCTCAGAGGGAACAAAGAGAAACAACTGTGTTGCAGGGTTACATAATTCAGCTTTGAAACTGGGAAATTACAGCTTTAATGTCCATGGGCTTGTAGTTAGGAAATAAGATGCTTCCCTGATGCCTTTTGCCATCCTACAGCATTGGGCAGGGGTCAGAGCTGGTGTCCATCTCAAATTACTGGTGCTATCACTGCTGGACCTGCAGCCACCTAGCACCCTAGCAGTAAGGCAGTGCTTCACCTATGTGCTCGTCTCTGTGGCTGCAGGACTGCCCGCCAGGGTCCCAGGACTTCCGAGAGCTGCAGTGTGCTGAGTTTGATAATGTCCCCTTCCGAGGGAAGTACTACACCTGGAAGACATACCGGGGAGGTGAGTGAGTGCTGCTTGGAGCATCCCAGGGCTGGAGCAGGGCCATGCGGTGCTTTGGGTCCCCCACCTCTTCCAGGGCAGGTGCTGTGGTCCAAGTCCTCTAGTGGGCAGTAGGTCACCATCTCTTTGAGAACAGGTCCTGCAAGCTGTGTGCTGCAGGTTGCTAGGCTGCTCAGCAGACTGTTCTGTCATGCCCCCATCCTGCATCACTCAGCTCTGTGCAATTACTCTTCAACATCTTTCCTCTGGTAGAACCAGCAGTATGGGAGCTGTTAAGCTGCTTTCCTTGAGACTGACTCAATTACCAAGTGAACAAATACAGAGACAAAAAAAATGAGTTGCTAAAGCAATGCAAAGTACCACTCTGTTTAGTTCAGGACCCTCTCCCTGGTACATGATGAAGGAGACAAAGGGGAGAGCTCTACCTTCACCACCAGGTAGAGCTTCAGCTCTTACCCAAGCAGAAGGGATCCAAACTTAGGGATCCTGCAGAATTCCCCCTTTCCAAGGTCAGTCCCCATGTGTCCTGCCTGTCTAGCAAGGAGAGGGAGTAGGTGGAGGCCTCTGTGGCAGAAATCTCTTAATAATGAGAAAGAACAGCACGTCTCCTTCTTGTAGTTAATGAACTTGACTGGGGAAATCCTTCACAGCTGTGTAAATAAGCACACCTCCCAGCAGGGCTCCTGCAGTCGGAGCAGATGTGCTGAGGCTGCAGGGGATGGATCAATAAAAATGTAATAAAATTGCAAAGCAGTCAGTCACACAAAGACCCCAGTGGATGCCAAGGTGGAAGATAACCCTGCGGCTGGAGCCGCCCTTGCTCAGACCTCTTTCTTCCCCAGTGATCTGAACCCAGGGGATGGTTTCCCAGTTGCACATCAGCCTTTGTATTTTAATCTGGCCCCAAATGATTTCTGCTTTGGCTTTCAAATTAGCCCCTTCCTCTCGCTGCTTCCCCTCCGATAAAATAAGGTGATGAAATGTGTCCTCTTCCTGGGAGGCTGTGAGTGTTGGCACAGCCATGTCTTGAAGGGATGTGGGAGTTCCTCCTGTCAAATCTCCAGGTTGGCTTTGGGTGATGGTCACAAGGAGCTGCATTATTTCACATTTACTATTTGGTATCAGAGGATAACACTGTCTTCCCATGCAGGGGTGCAGGAAAGGAAATGCAGGCATTACAAGTAAGGGACTGGAAGTGGTGTGTTCCTTGTTTCTGGGACCCAGCACCAAGCATCTTCTACTGATGTGAACAGCATGGGCTGCTCATGCTGGGCCCTTGGATGAGCTGGGATCACGGTGGCACTAAGGGGGTCATTCCTGTCCCCTACCCCAACAAATTCTTTGCCCAAGTGTGAGTGATGTGGCAGCACAGACACTCACCTGCCCTTCTGCTGGTAACATCGCTGTTCTGCAGGATGTTTTGGAGCATATGTCCATATACCAGGAAACATTCACCACTCTGGCTGAGCCTCTTCCCCAGCTGAGCTCAGCCACTGCACCCTGCAGCCACCCTGCTGCTGAAACACACAGTAGTGTGAGGATGCCATTCACCCATCAGGCTCACAGTGATGTCCCTTCCTGGATGAGAAACATCCCAGGCACACAGGGCACCAGTCCCATGGGCATTTTGGGATGGGACCAAGCCACCCACTGAAGCCTGGTGTCAGCCACAGAGACACTGTGGACTGAGGTTGAGTTCTCCATGGGGCCACACGGTGCTTTCCTGGTGGTGATTTATGACAGTGCTGCAGCTCAGACCCCAGGAACGAAAGGCAGCCCCAGCGAGAAGTGCTGAGCTCAGCCTTTCAGAGCTCAGCAGTCAGCAGATACCTCATGGAATGCGGCTTTAATTGTTTGTTTATTTTGTTTTATTTGCTTAGTTATTCATTTTGCTCTTGGCGGATGCAAGAGCCAAGGGAGGGAGGAATGGCTTACAGGGTTGGGAGAGGGCTGGCGAGGAGCAGGGGCTTGCAGAAAACAGGAGATTGCTCATCAGAAACTGTAATGCGCTTTAATTCCACTATGGGACAGAGCAGGCAGGAGGAACAAAATATCCTTGGAGGCACAGCACAGCAGGTAAAGGTCGGTACCCACAGCAGATCCCGCTCTTACGGACCATGGACTGCTCATTCCACTGAGCACTGAGTTCTGTGAGTTTTCTGGGTCACACTTTCACTGTCTTCCGTGGTGGCTCTGGTGCTGCAAGGGTGCAGCAGAAGTTGGTTTTCCATAGGGAGGGCCAATGGAGCACCTTCTCCAGGGGATTGCCCAGGCATCCTGCTCCACAGCATGCCTGCAAGCAGCTGAATTCCCCTCTCCTGTCTGCTCCTGCTCCTCCCTCCCCCCTGTGTACTCTCCCCCCCCCCCCCCCCAGCTGCGTTTTGGTGCTCCCAGGCACAGCTGGGCCACCCCTCCCCTCCATCTGCCCCTTTGATGTGTAATAACGATTTGCAGATTTAGAAGATTTCGGTTGCTGCAATGTAGGGGCTTCCCAGCTCTGGCAGGCAGCTCATGATCGCCTCCAGTGCCTTCAGGAGCAAACTGCCAAGATCTGGGGATGCTTCTCTCTGCTGGGGTCCTCTTTGGCCAGTTCAGTAAAATCTAAAGATAGCACAGAGGAAGTTTCTCTGCTCAGTTCTCTGCTCCCAGCTTCTTTCCTCCCTAACAAGTCCTGTTCCCAAGCACCATAAGGCAATATCCACAGACCCAGCCTTCTTCTTCCTTAGCTGGTGCCCACCTCTAACTTGAGCATCCTTCCCCCTCCTCCTCATCTTGCTGTAGTTTTCTTTGCTGGGAAGGGCTCAGTTCCCATCAGTTCTGAACAGAAACAAAAGCTTCCTCTGGCCATATGGTCTGGAACTAAGGGTGGACATAGGCTGTTCAGTTCCAGCCTTTGGGGTGATCCTGGACAAATTGCTTATGAGCTGCTGCCTCATCTTTCCTGTCTGTAAAATGGACTCAAGGGTCTCAATAGCCTTTGCAACGTGCCAGGTGACCCAGAAGTGACTGACACCACATAAGAGCAGGTCAGTTTGTTTCCTTCCCTGTCACATACTGCCCATGTTTCCTAGGATGGGCAGGAAGATAAGTGTATCACCATGTTTTGGTGTCCAGTTCAGGGGGGTCTCACCTTGCTACTGGTCCATACAATGTCTAGGTATTGCTGTGGGTCCCTCTGCATGGCAGGGATGTCATCCTGAGCACCCGGGTGACAAGCAGGATGAGGCCATGAGGAGGCCGAGGGCAAGGTCTGCCTCTCTGCATCTTTTCTTTCTCTCCTTTGACATCATTTAAACCTCAGCATCTTTCCTAGGAGGGGTGAAAGCCTGTTCCCTCAACTGCCTGGCCGAGGGCTTCAACTTCTACACGGAGAGAGCTGCAGCTGTGGTGGATGGGACGCCGTGCCGGCAGGACTCCAACGACATCTGCGTCAATGGGGAATGCAAGGTGGGACAGGCTTAGTGTGAGGGCAGGGCCAGCATGGTTACTGATGACACTGTGGTGTGGTGGCATGCCCAAAGGACACGATGCCATCCAGAGAGACCTGGGCAGGCTCGAGCAGTGCCCCCAGGAGAACCTCATGTGGTTCAACAAAGCCAAGAGCAAGGTCTGCATCTGGATCGCTGCAACCCCCACTACCTATCCAAGCTGGGGGATGTTAAAGGATTGAATAATAGATTCATAGCATGATTAAGTTTGGGAGTGGGCTTCAGGGCCCCACCAGGATGGCTAATATCGCACTGCTCCTTTTCCAGCATGTGGGCTGTGACCGTGTCCTGGGCTCTGACGCCAAGGAAGACAAGTGCCGTGTGTGTGGGGGAGATGGCAGCTCCTGTGAGACCATTGAGGGCATCTTCAACCAGTCACTGCCAGAGGGAGGTAGGGAGCAGGCAGCCAGCATCACCCACCCTGGGGTCCCGTGGCTCACCATGGCCATGTTGGTGACACCAGCACCTGGGGACACATGGGACAGGGAAGGACGCCCCAGGGAAACAGTGGGAAGGGCTGAAATCAGGGAGTGCATTGCTCCCCTCTGATGACAGTTGGCACCCAGGTGCCTGGCTCCAAGTTCCTGCCCCCCTTCGCGTTCTGTTTAATTGCAGAAGGTGGCTAAATAAGGACCTCTGCTCTGCCACCATCTCATTTTGAGTTTTAATCCCCAGGTAACAGGTGACATGCACTGCTGATGGGATGGGGCTGGCTGTGGGTTAGCCCCCTGCTCACCACCCCATGGTGTCTTGCAGGTTACGAGGAGGTGATCCAGATCCCCAAGGGCTCCGTCCACATCGACATTCGGGAGCTGAACCTCTCCATCAACTACCTAGGTGAGGAGGGCTGGGAGATGCTGAAATCCCAACCGGACTCTGCTTGGCCAGCCCTTAGCCCTGTCATTAGCAGAGGTCCTGGCTTGGTGCATGGGCATAGGAGAGCAGTGGAGTTTGCTAGCAGGGATTCTTGTCCTGACTCAGCCACAGCTCTCTGCAGCTCTGCCACCATCCTGTGCTCACCACACAGCAGCATAACACTGAGCAAACCCTGCACCCCACTTGGCACTGCCTGGGGCTCCTTGGCGTTCCCCCTGCTGCCAGCATGTTGGGCTGGGGATTAAAAATAGGCCTTCTCATATTTTCCTCAGGCTTCATTTTCCAGCCAGGCTCCAGCTCGCTTTTTTTGCAATGGGCTTTTTTCTTTCCCCTTGTCTTCCCTTTCTGTCCTTTGTGTGATGTGCGTCGATCAAAGAAGGGTGGGCAAGGTGCTTGAGTTCCCCCCAGCAGCTCTCCTGAAGCTGGGTCAGGGGAAGGTGGCCGTGGGGTCCCCTGGCTGTGCCTCCCAGGACAGTTCTCTTGGCTCAGAGATGCTCCAGGTAAATTGAGGACACCTCGTGTTCATTCAAGCTGGATTTCTGTGCACTGGAGGCACAGCCCAAGCTCATGTCTCTCTGCTGCTGCCACCGAGGACTGTCCATGCACCCCAGGTGGGAAGAGAGGGAGCATCCTTTATCCTCAGTACTACAGAACTTCCTCTCTGTCCCTGATGACAGTGCCAGCGGTGAGGGCAGGGGTGAGGCAGATGTGGACGCAGATGTGTCGGAGGCAGAGCATGGGAATGTGGGCGAGTGCCGGTCTCCCTCTAGCGCCTCTCATAAGCAATCGCAGCCGGGCTACTTGCCTTCTCCAGCAGCCCTGACCCAGTGTGCACAGCTGGATTTGAGCCTGCCTTCTTGGCTGCAACTTGTTCCACTGCCATGTGTCCCATCACTGCCCCGAACAGCTGGTCCAGCTCCCTGCAGCATCATTTGATGGCTGGACCAGATGATCATAGAGGTGTTTTCTAACCTTAATGATTCTATGATCCCACCTGTTCCCACTGTGGAAAATGAGGCTGAGTATATTTATCCTCCCACATAACAATGCTCTGAGCCAGGCAGATGAGATGTTGGATGTTGGGTGCATGTGGATATGGGTACATGTAGGACAAGAGATGATGGCCTTAAGTTGCACCAAGAGAGTTTCAGGTTGGATGTTAGGAACAATTTCTTCTCTGAAAGAGTGGGCAGGCATTGGAACAAGGTGCTCCGTAGAGTGTTGGGGTCACCATCCCTGGAGATGTTCAAGAACCATGGAGATGTGGCATTGAGGAAAATGGTTAGTGGGCTTGGTGGTGGTTGGTTGTTGGACTGGGTAATCTTAGTGGTCTTTTCCAAGTTTAATCCTCTCCTCTCCTCTCCTCTCCTCTCCTCTCCTCTCCTCTCCTCTCCTCTCCTCTCCTCTCCTCTCCTCTCCTCTCCTCTCCTCTGTTAATGTGGGCATGTGCTTTGCCTTCCTGCTGACTCTGGCTCCCCTGTCCTGGCAGCATTGAGAGGTGATGCTGGTGACTACTACATCAATGGGAAGCTCTCCATCGACCCACCACGACGCTTCGACATCGCGGGCACCACCTTCCACTACAGGAGATCCCCAGACGAGCCTGAGTCCCTGGAGGCCCTGGGGCCCACCAATGTCACCCTCTTTGTCATGGTTGGTAAAAGCACATTCCTTTGTGCCCCCACCAGACCTCGTCTAAAGGGACTTTGGGGTGTCTACATTGGAATTAGAGATAACCAGCCCCTGTCCTTGCTGCTCGGTGTAAAAGGGGTGCAGGGATCAAAGGTAAATTGCACTAAATTCTCAGGTCTCCATCCCTTAATCTGCCAAGATATGGAAATACTCATTTTGAGAGTGCACAGGATCTTGTTCTCTGATTATGTCACCTTCATGCCTGTTCCAATGTCACCTCTGGTGGCTGCTATGTCCATGATGGAAGGGGCTGAAAGAGGGAAGGGAAGAGACTTCAGCCGCCCTGAATTCCAGACAAGACACTGGGGTTTAGGGGCACCATCAGAACAACCACAGCCATGCTTGATTCTGTGGCACTGATGTGTTCTCCACAGGTCCTCGTGAGGACAGAGCTGCAGGGGATCCGGTACAAGTTCAATGCTCCCATCAGCAGAGATGCATCCAACCAGTACTCATGGCACTACACCCCGTGGACCAAGTGCTCAGTGCTGTGTGCAGGAGGTGAGGTTTGACCTGGTGTCAGCAGAGGGAAGCTTTCCCCTGGATCCCTTGGGCTGCTTCCCATGAGGGCTGACACAAGGGGTTGCATCAGGTCTTATTGTAGAATCATTTGAGTTGGAAGGGACCTCTGAAAGTCGTGTAGTCCGTTTCAGTGGCTATGGAGAGCCTGGATGAGAGTGAGAATGGAGAGCCCTTGAAAAGCAAAGCCTAATAATGTTTCCTGCTTAAAGCTAGGGCCCCTGACCTGCTCTTGTTTGTTAGACACCAACTGAGGCTGATGTTTCCATCTCCTCTGCCAGCTGTGCCCACTAGTTCTTCCTGAGAGGTGTCAAAAGACAAAGTTTAGGATATTTTTCGAGGGCAATATCATAGAAGAGCGGAATGGCTTAGGTTGAAACGGACCATAAAGATTATTTAGTTCCAACCTCCTCCACAAGCTCTGCTGGATGCTGTCTGCACAGCTCTCTTGGAGATGCTGGAAGGAAAGGAGGCCTTGATTAGAAATAGAGAAACATGTTCCAGGTTGATAAGGTGCAGCAAGTGGCAGCGCCTGCAGCCTGGCTCAGCTCAATCCTCAGCCTTGGTCTCACCCCATTACCTCCTTCTCTTGGCAGGCAGCCAGATCCAATCTGTCGTGTGCAGGAAACTCTCCGACAGCTCAACAGTCTCCAACCATTTCTGTAGCCCTGAAACCAAAATGCTGGAGCGGCAGAGGCCGTGCAACACCGAGCCGTGTGCCCCTGCGTGAGTACCACAGGTGGAGGGAGCATGGATGGAAGAAGGTGAAATCCTCCCCTCTGCCCCTCCCAAGTCACAGTCCTCTGCTGCAGTCCGTAAGGATGACGCTGCCTGGGGAGATGTCTGCTTCACGCCCTTTCCATCTTTGCTTTTCTCTCTATCCCCAGCTGGGTGATTGGGAACTGGTCTGAATGCAGCCGAAGTTGCAATGAGGGTGTCCGTACACGCAGTGTCTTTTGCAAGCGTAAGATCTCTGCCACTGAAGAGAAGACTTTGGATGATGCCTCCTGCACCCAACCACGGCCAAAGATGCTGGAGCCTTGCAATAACCAGACGTGCCCTCCAGAATGGGTCGCTCTGGACTGGTCTGAGGTAAGTGCTCATCCACTGCTCTCAGCTGCCCAAGGATGTAGGATGGTGTAAGTCACTGGGGTAGAATCATAGAATCATAGAATGGCCTGGTTGAAAAGGAGCACAACGCTCATCCAGTTCCAACCCCCTGCTATGTGCAGGATCGCCAACCAGCAGCCCAGGCTGCCCAGAGCCACATCCAGCCTGGCCTTGAATGCCTCCAGGGATGGGGCATCCACAGCCTCCTTGGGCAACCTGTTCCAGTGCATCACCACCCATCACCACTGGTGATGCTGCCCATGGAGAGAGTGACATGGGGAGTTGTCCTTTTGCAGTTTAGCAGACAGGAGCATTGGTGGGCAATGCTACCACTCTCTCTGCTCCTTGTTGCACGTCTTGATTGCACTCATGTCTCCTCCCTGCAGTGCACCCCAAGCTGTGGGCCAGGTTTCCGCCACCGCATCGTGCTCTGCAAGAGCGGCGACCACAGTGCAACACTGCCCACCTCCCAGTGCCCCGAGGGCTCCAAACCCCCCACCAGCATGAGGTGCAACCTGCGACGCTGCCCACCCCCACGCTGGGTGACCGGCGAGTGGGGAGAGGTATGGATGCTCCCTCCCTTATCCCCACAAATCCCACGTGAGCCTTTTACCCGTGCCCTTGGTGGCATGGCTATCAACATGTCAGCGTGACATAGAGTTGTCCCCATATCTCCCAGCCCTGCTGGCTGGAGGGATGCCCTGAGGCATTTGCAGAATGTGCCATGAATTTCTGAGTGTCCCCTGCCAGGTTGGCAGTGCTCTCTCCCCTCCAGCCAGGTAGAGATTGAGCGTTCCAGCTGCTCTGCAGCACAAAAGGTGAAGGTGTTCACAAAAACAAAATTTAAAAAAATAAAAAAAGTAATAATAATAAAGGGGCCAAGTGTCACCTCCACATGGCACATTTGGCAAACTTCTGAACCCCCCACCGGCCCATTATCCCTTAGATCTATGGCTTCAAACCTCACTGCTACCCAACAAGGAGGGGTGTCCTGCCATGGCAGTGGGACTGGGTGCTGCCCACCCCTCATTCACGTCCTGGGGACTACACAATGTCATCAGAGAGAGCTCAGTGACCCTGGGGCACAGACATCCCTTGTTCTGTGTGCACATGGAGCAGGCACAAACCCACTGTCAAAGACTGAGCCCCAAATGTACCAGCACCCTCCCAGCCAAGCTATAGGGTAAAGGGACACCCTGTGACAGTATGACCATAGCTGGAACATGGCAGCAGCACAGCAGGTGTCTAGGCACAATTCAGTGTGTGTGCAACCACAAGGACACCTGGCGGTCACTGTAAGCTCAGCTGTCCCTGTGTGGGACACAGCTCATCCCTGGGACACAATGGTGTGCTGGAATGGCTGCAAGTGAGGCTACCATCGTTCCCTCCAGCATGGCAATGCTGGCATCCCTTTTGACTTGGGAGCACAGGAGGTCTGGGAAGGGGTAGTGGGTCAAGGCTGCATGGACAGACTCTTGCAGAGAACCCTGGAGCCTTGGATCAAGATTCTGGGAAGCAGGACTGGAGCTCTCAGCTGTGCCACTGCTGCCAAGAGAAGGAACAATTGCTTCAAGCACCCCTTGCACCTCCTGGGAGCTGCTGGGCCCTCTTCCCCCACATCACAGTGTTGTGTTCTTCCCTGGCAGTGCTCTGCACATTGTGGCCTTGGCCAGCAGCGACGATCCGTCCAATGCCTGGCTCACACCGGGCAGCCCTCCAGCGACTGCCTGGAGACCCTGCAGCCCCCCGGCATGCAGCAGTGTGAGAGCAAGTGCGAGTCAGGACCCACAGACAACCCTGAAGGTAAGGGAGGCAGTGGGACTGGGGGAAAGCTCTGAGCCCCACCAGCTTCAAAGCCACAGGGTACAGAGGCACAGCTCTGGGTGCAGTGGGGTGAGGCTATGGGGCACACTCAACGCTGTACCTTGTAGGCCAAGGCCAAACTGGTCGCCATGACCATGATTGGTGAAGTAACAGAGAGGTATCTTTCTGAGCACCAACACATCCTGCTGCTCCATAGCAAACAGCCCATGGGAGCTGGACTGCAGGAGCTTGAGGGGGAATGGTAAAAGCCACCGCACGGGGCTCCTCATCCTGGGCTCATCTGTAACTCCACTCTGTTTTGTGACCCATCCAGAATGCAAGGATGTGAACAAGGTGGCCTACTGCCCGCTTGTCCTGAAGTTCAAGTTCTGCAGCCGGACCTACTTCCGACAGATGTGCTGTAAAACATGCCAGGGGCACTAGGAACACGGTGACCCCACGGGAAAACTGGAAGGCAAGAGGTGTGCCAGAGGGCCACCGAGCCAGGCCCTTCCTCTCGCCCCGGGAACCTTCCCCTGGGTCCAACACAGACACTGATCGTGCTTCCAGAGGGAGCCGGCGTCACCCCACCTGTCCCCCAAAGACACGCACCTTTCGTCCCCGAGCATCCCAACGGCAGGATCCCAGTTAAACCACTGCTGGCTGCTGCAGAGACCACGGCCAAGCGCGAGAGGAGCAGGTCAACGTGGTGGGAGAGGGAGAAGCTGGGCAGAGCGCGGCAGCAGGGACATTACTTGAAATTCTGAGACTGTTATTTATTTTGTAGCGGACCCAGGTCCTGCAGGTACCGAAGTTCCCACATCCCGAGGGCTGGGGACACGGGGACGAGTTTTCAGGTGCCACGGGTGATGTGCTTCTGGGTGCTGGATGGAGATGAGCTGCCTTGGGGTGCGGGGTGGGAGCAGGGCTGTTGGCTTCGTCATTTGCACCCCATCACCTTGGGACCTGCAGAGGGTGATGGAGAACAGTGAGCGGAGCAGTGACACCAGTTTAACTGGGAGAGGGAGTTCTTCCAACTCTCTTAACAGCCTACTTTGACTGGGGCTTCCCTCTATTTTTCCTAAAAGCCCTTGTCACTATTATGACTATTTTTTTATTCTGGAGGCACCTCAAAGCACAAGCTGTCAGGGCTGAGGCATGCTCAGGATTGCACGATCCTTTATGGGGCATTGAGGATGTGCTGGGCTGCAAGAAGAAAGCCAGGGAGGATACAGGAGGAGAACTCATGGCCACAGTGTCCCCATGGCCAAGCCATGAAGTGGGATAAATCTGTGCCCGGCCCTGGCTGGCTCCTCCCCAGAGAATGCCGTGGCCTCTGAAGGTGCTTTCCCTCTAAGTGTGATTTGCCTCCAAAGGTGCTTTGCCTCCAATGGTGCTCTGCCTCCGCTGGCATCTCACTGCGTGCCCCTCAGGGTGCCAATCCCAATGCCACCCCCAGGAGACCTCCAGCCACGAGAAGAGAGCAGGTTAACGTTCTTCCAGATCCCCTCCTCCTGGCCAAACCCACCCGTCTCCACAGGCCATAGCAGCCTGCAGGAGAAGATCCGAATTTGCAATGTACCAAGCATATGCTTCTTGTTACTAGTATTATTTTGGGGCCTTTCTGGCATCACAAAGAGGAGAAACCTTGTCCCAGGCCATGCTCTGTTCTCCATGGAGGTCATCCTCAGGGTGCAGGGTGCAGGGTCAGCCCCTTTTCCCAGAGGAGACCCCTCCAGCCCTGATGTGTTCCTCTCCTGTCTGTATTTTTCCCTGCTCGGAGCTGATTGCAGCTTCTCTGGTGCTCAGCAATTCCCTTTGGCTGGCGAGCAGGTGTGGGTTTGTCTTCCTTCCCAGTGCAAAGCTCCATTCTGAAGTTTTGGGAGGGGGTGTTTTCACCTTTTTATATAGATATATATAATGAAAAAAAAGTGTTTAAAATACTAACTCTGAGGAGGAGCGACGTAACGGCATGATTTATAATAAAGGAGTAGCTAAGATCCCAGGTGCAGCTTCTGGTCCCAGTGTTATTTCTCCACTGGAAAGCCTCAGTCCTGGGCGCCCCCCCCCCCCCCCCCTCCTTCCCCCCCCAGCTGTGATGCTGCTTTGCTGATGCTGGAAGAGGGATTTGTGCACAAAAAGAGGTTCTAAGGGGTTCCCCGCATCCCAAGGGACCACATCAGGTTTGGGGGTTTGCCCAGAGCTGCTGCATGATATGAAGGAACCAACTTCTCCTTGGCAGATCCCAAGGTATGAGGAGATCACTGAGGCTGGCTTGGGATTTTAGAGGGTTTTTTTTTCAGGAACTGTCAGTGCAAGAGATGGAATAAGAGTGGGTAATGGAGCAGAGATGCTGTGTTGGTGCCCAGCTGAGCAGATTTCAGCCCCAGCATTTACCCTTCCCACAGTGACAATTTTAATGGCATTTCCCATTCCTGCCTCCTGAGGCATGAAGCAGTGCAATGCAGGGGATGTGAGATGGGAGGCAGCCCTGCTCTCATCCCCCACACACTGCAGCCAGGGAGGGCTCTAAAACGGCTTCGGGCAAAACGCTCCTCTTTTGTGGTCCATCTGATCCAAAAGACCTAAAAAAAAGAAGCAACAACCAACCCAGAGCATCTCGCTGCTAAATCCACCTTGAAGCAGAGCATCCCCCAACACAAACACATCACACTGTACCCCACAGTGGGAGAAAAGTTTCTGCAGAGGCTCTGAGCATCCTGGATCCAGGCAGCATCCATCAGCACCACCCACATCCCATAGGATGACCTCAGAACCCACTGGCAGTGGCACTGGGGACACACTGGGCAGGGCCACCCCAAGGCCCTCCAGCAGCAGGGAGACGCCCTCCTCCTCTCCCCCACCCAGAAAAAGGGCCCTAAATGAGGAAGTGGGAGGAGGAAAAAACTGAGTTGCAGTCTGTACTTGCAACAGAAACACGAAAGAGAAGCCCAGAGTGATGGACTTTGGCCCTCGGTGACAACAGCCACGGATGCTCCGTTTCCAGGGACAAGACACAGGGACACCATGGTGAGTGCCAGAGGGGTCCTTGCTGAGCTGCCTGCCCCCACCTCTTCCCCAGATGTTGTTGGGATGTCGCTTCGCTCTTCCTACTTCCACAGTGCTGTCCCAGCACTGTCCCTCTTTGCAGCCACCTGGGTCCTTCACTGCTGCTTGACGGTGCCACTGTGTCCCTGTTGGAGAGGGGACAGAGACATCCAGGCTTGAGGAGAAGGAGCAGAGCTGGGGCTGAGTGCAGGGGAGCAGCTGGTGATGAGTTCTCAGTGCAGGATTGGTGCAGGATTGGAGAAGGATTGGTGCAGGACTGGTGCTGAGCTGATGCTGGGAACACTGACTCAAGCAGGATGGAGGGCAGCAGGTGGTGAACTCAGTTCAGCACAATGCCTGCAGGGGAACCCCTGTGTTCCTCCCAGCCCAGCTTCCCACCAGCACTTCTGGTTTCAGGGCTCAGTGCAGAGGCAGAGTGCATGGGTGGGGTGAGGGTTGCTGGATGTCCCTGTGCTTGAGTGGGGGGACATACTGGGTGCTCTGGGCCTTAACTCACACCCTGAGGCTGCTGCAAGGGCAGCAGCCACAGTTGGAAGTTGATCTGGAGGATGAAGATGATGATGGAGGCTCTCAGAACGAAGATGATACTCAGATGCAGCTGCACAGCAGGGCCGCGGCCACATCCTCCAGCTCACAGCTCTGCTCCCTGCACATCTCTGCATGACACTGTCCCCAAGCATCACTTCCCACCAGCCAGGAACTGAGGGACAGTGGCTGAGGTGCAGCACAGCATCCTGCCTGCAGCAATACTGCTTTGGAACTGTCATCTCTGCAAGGCCACTGCCATGCTGTCCCCATGAGAGACACTGTCCCCTCTGCGCCTGGTGACATTTTGTGTCTCCACAAGGAGCTGTGGGGCTGTATCCCCTCTCCCTGTCCAGTTTTAGCCCCAAAACATTGGGGTAATGCCCCATCCCCAGATGTTGGTGCCTTGGAGCAGGCTGCTGGTGGTGATGCAGTGCCTCGTGCTGCTCTTCTTTGAGGCTTCCTGTGGTTTCAGAGGTGTTGGCTGTATCTGCCCTTGCCTGTCTCAAGGTGCCACCTTGGGCTGCTCTGCATCCGGAGCTCACAGGGTTATTTCTGCTGGTTCATACCTGAGTTTTAAGAGAAACAAGCAACAGTTTGTGATAACTGCTGCAGGGCCACTCCCCACGCTCAGTGCTCCCAGGGTTACTGGATGCACCCATGCTTACACAGGCACTGTCCCCTTGCTGCTGTGAGGAGAGTCCTGGTGGCCTCTACACCACCATGCATGGGGCTGTGCATAGAGTGGCTGCAAAGGATACGGGATGCCTGGTCCAGGTGATGCTTAAGATGCTTCTGCTTGTCTCGAGGATGGAGTGGCTCAGAGAGATGTCTGGTCCCAGCGCATCCAGGCAGGTGGTTGTCACACCCCTGCTCTCATCCCTTGCTTTGGCCAGTGGTGATGGAGGGATTGGCCCAAACCTCAGAGCAATTCAACTGCTGCCCTGCACAATGCTTTGCTTCCTATGGGGACTCCGCCCAAGCCCCTCAGCCTTCCCTGGGGCTCACTGAGCAGTGAGATCCAGCAGTGTCCAACAGTGCTTCGGAGTCCAACCACCTCCCCCTCTCGCAAGGCTGCTCCCCCAGCGGAGCAAACTGCAGCATCACAAAACCCTTCACCTCGTGGGATGCACAGAGGAAAGCCAGAAATGAGGTGGAACCACCCATGACCCTGCTGACAAACCCTTCATTCAAAGTGCTCTGGTGTTTTTCCTGCAGCTGTGCTGCATCTGGCACCAGGCTGAGCCAGGAAAGCCCCTGATCTATGCCCAAGGAAGGAGAAGCTCTGGGTGTGAGCACAAAAGCTCCGAACCGCAGACCAGGAAATGCCTGTTTTTGCCTTAATTCTGTGCCGGAAATGGCGGTGTGTGAGCAGGGTGCCTGCACAAGGAGACCTGGGTGATGGGGGCTGTGGGTAGGGAAGGAGTCATTGTCCCCATAGGCTCAGGTTGGGGTCACCAGCAGAATTGTTGGAGACAACACTTGGACTGTGCCCCCTGTGTTTTTTCATGGGCTTGTTAGCATGGAGGGGAGGAGGAGGAGCCAAAAAAGGCCAAAAACAAAAACAGTGAGCAATGAACTAGAGAAGAAAGAGAAGCGGTGTGAGCAGCCCTGATCCCACCCATGTCCATGCATCCCAACTGAAGGCACTGGGACATGGGAGCCAAAAGCCCTTCAATCACTCACAGAGTTGCTGGGTACTGAGATTTTGCATGAAACAAACGCACTGTGCCTAGGGCTGCAGATCTCAGCAGCCCCCCAGGAATGGAGGGGGTTGGAGCAGGCTGGTGCCACCAAGTTCTACGAGGTTCCCTCTGTGCTCCCTTCTAGTGCTGCTGGGTTGTGCCAGCCCCAAGGGTGGAGCTGTGAGCAGCAAAGGCAGCCAGGTCCCCTGGTCTGAGAGCTTGAGAATGGGCAGGACAATGAAACAAAAGGGGAAGAGAAAAAAAGGGAAATGGAAAGAGTAAGAGGCTGGGGCTGATGGGGGAGAAGTGAAATCAGCTCTGGGAGCATTAGGGTGAAAGCGGAACCGGGGCCGGTGGCCATGGACCAGCTCTGGTCCTCTCCTGGGATGAGGACCCTTTGAGGGGTTTCTTTGTGCACAGTGTGATCCCACCCCACCCCAGGTTGTGTGTAGCTCCACGTTGGCTTAAATTGCAGCTCACAGTTTTCCTTTCTGCTACCCACAAGGACAATGTAGGAGCAATTTGGGGCAGCAGGAAAGCAGGTTCTTGGGATTCCCTGGTTGATGCTGCTGCCATTTGGCCCATTTGGGTACCAGCAGTTTTGGGGCTGGATCCTGCTGCAAAACTCTGTGCCTTTCCCTGCAGGGCAGCAAGGAGCGCTTCCACTGGCAGAGCCACAACGTCAAGCAGAGTGGTGTGGATGACATGGTGCTGCTGGCCAAGATCTCTGAGGAAGCCATCGTGGAGAACCTCAAGAAGCGCTTTATGGATGATTACATCTTTGTATCCTTCCGAGGGTGGGGAGGGGGAGAAATGGAACTGTGCTCCAAGACTTCACCAACACCCACAGCTTGTCAACCTATGCATGGGGCTGGGAGCAGGATCAGCCAGGGGGATGCAGGTGGTGGTGGCAGCCCTTTAGAGCTGGTACAGCACATGTGCACCACTGCTACCCAGGGGAAGGACCCCTTACTATCATCAGCAGCGTGATCCCACTGTTTTATGTTCACAGGTTCTGGCATCATCCTTGGCACTGGTCCAGGGTGCCCAGAGAGCTGTGAGTGCCCCATCCCTGGAGGTGCGCACGGCCAGGCTGTGTGGAGCCTTGGGCCTGATCTGGTGGGATTTGAGGTCCATTCCAACCTAAGCTATTCCATGATTCCATCATCACTGACATTATCCCCTCCTGCTGTTGCCCAAACTGCATGGATGCCCACCAGGCGTTCTGCACCAACCACAGACCCAAGCAAACGCTGGATGGGGTGGGAGCGTGCATGTGGATGGGACGCCACTGAGCCCATGCAGAATGCAAAGCCGCTGTCCCTTACGTGTCGTCCCCCAACCCATGTGCATTTGTGGTTACAGGCTGTCACAGAGGTGACACTGCTGAGCAATAAGCACGAGGTCTGGAGGCTCTCAGGCTCCTTGAGGATGGGGAACTGCCTCCAGTTGAGAACCCAACCCAGCATCTGCTTGGGTTCACAGCCAGCTCAGCACCCAGCTGCATGGCCACATGGACTCAATCCCCAGCTCCAGGGGCAGAGGAGAGGCTCTGTGGCTGCAGAATGGGACGTGGTAGGAGCTGGGGTGTTGAGCGCTCTCTGCAGCTGTGGTTTCCCCCAGTCTCAGCTCTGGCCTTACAAGGCGATGCTCAGCCCTGGCTGGACGTGACGCAGCTTGCTGCCCACTCTGTCAGCAGCCCTGGGGCTTTAAATGTGTTTGGGGGTTGGGTTTGGGGTTGGCTTTTTTTGGAGGAGGAGGAAAAAATACCCCACACAGCCTCTTTCTTCCTTTTTTCGTCCCCCTCCAGCTGTGACTCAATGCCCCACGCTTCTGCATTTCCCAAAAAAAAAAAAACCCTGAAGTTCTCCCCTGAAAAAAGGACATCAGCCCCACACCAACTTCATCCCCATCATCAATCCAAGGGCACCTCATCCCCACCCACCAACTGCATCACCTCTAGGCACACCCCCAAGCCATACACTTTGGGGATGCTGCATGCAGACCAAAAGGCTGAATGAGCATCAGGTCCTAAGCTGAACCCCTTGTGACAATCGTAGTGCTGTGTTTGGAAGAGGGCTGAGACCCCCTGACACCCATTGCTGATGCTGTGGGCAGGAAGGGGAACATGGGACGTGGGATACAGGGCATGGGAAATGGGACATGGGACATGGGAGAGGATGCACGGACCTTGACCTGCTGCCCAGACCTACATTGGACCAGTGCTCATCTCTGTCAACCCCTTCAAGCAGATGCCATATTTCACTGACCGGGAGATCGAGCTGTACCAGGGGGCGGTGAGGCTGCAGAACTGGCAAGGGGCTCACAGGGGTTCAATAGCGTTAATTTGCTTGCATTTGCATGCAAGCACTTGGGATTTTCCCATGAGCTTTGGGTATTGCAGGGGTCAGTGCTCCCAAACGGTGACTTTGTAAGCAATGTGAGTACACAAAGGAAATTCAGCTCATAGCGCACACCAAAGTGACTTAAAACCATACCTCGGTGCTTGGTTCTGCTCTATGCTCTTCCACAAGTGCAGGGTACTGAAGCAAGCACCTGGCACTGTGCTGCTGCCTTCAGCACACGTGGGCAGAGCTAAGGAGATCCCAGCATCACCATCCTTACATCCCTGTTTTAGGCTCAGTATGAAAATCCCCCCCACATCTACGCCCTGACGGACAACATGTACCGAAACATGCTGATCGATGGAGAGAACCAATGTGTCATCATCAGGTAGGGGATGACCAGGTGCCCCAATACCCTTCCCCAGCACTTGGGGTGCCCCAGGCAAACACAGGATGAGGGGTGGCTGCAGCCCAGTGCAGTCTTGGGGGCTGTGCTCCCAGCTGGGGACTGAGCTTTGTGCAATGCACTTTTCCGGCTGAGCGTTGCAAGGAAGGGGTGAGGAAATGGGGCAAGGCTCAAACTTCCCCTTCAGCCCTCCCTCCAAAATCCAGCACCTCCTGCAGCTCCTTATGCAGCTCTGTCCCTGTCCCAGAGCCTCCAGCATCCCACGAGATCACCCTATGGCCCCCATTTCACCTCTCCTCTGTTTTTGACATTTGCACAGTGGAGAAAGCGGTGCTGGGAAAACAGTGGCAGCCAAATACATCATGGGCTACATCTCCAAAGTGTCCGGGGGTGGTGAAAAAGTGCAGGTAAGTCTGATTCCCACCGTGTACCCATCTCTTCGCCTCCCGACATCTCTGCTCCCCAATCCCTGCACAGAGCAGCTCCAAGTGTCTGGGTCCCAGCTCCATCCCCAGCCCCTTGGGGCAGCTGCAGTGAGTGCAGGCACGTGGTCCTGCTCACCCTCATGCCCTGCTCTGGCCATCAGCACGTGAAGGACATCATCTTGCAGTCCAACCCACTGCTGGAAGCCTTTGGCAATGCCAAAACTGTCCGCAACAACAACTCCAGCCGCTTTGTAAGTCACCAGGGCTGGCACAGAGCGTGCTGCCTGCTGGCACCATGCGGTGTCACAGACAGGATTTGTCCACACGGATGTTCTGACAGCTCTATGCCCACACAGGGGAAGTACTTTGAGATCCAGTTCAGCCGGGGCGGAGAGCCAGACGGGGGGAAGATCTCCAACTTCCTGCTGGAGAAGTCACGGGTGGTGAGCCAGAATGAGCATGAGAGGAACTTCCACGTCTACTACCAGGTATGGGGCAGTGGGGTGAACTGGGTGCAGGGCCATAGGGCCAGTGACTGCATCCCCCCCTGATTTCCCACAGCTCATTGAAGGGGCATCCCAAGAGCAGCGCCAGAACCTGGGCATCATGAGCCCTGATTATTACTACTACTTGAACCAGTCAGACACGTACCAGGTGGAGGGCACGGATGATCGCAGTGATTTCCTTGAGACCATGGTGAGTGCCCCCAGGAGGGTTCCCAAAGCTGTCAAAGTCCAAGCTGGGACTGACGACGCCCTGTGTGCCCCTAGAACGCCATGCAGGTCATTGGCATCCGGGGTGAGGACCAGCAGTTGGTGCTGCAGATTGTTGCTGGGATCCTACATCTGGGGAATATCAGCTTTCGGGAGGAGGGCAACTATGCCCGGGTGGAGAATGCTGACTGTGAGTAGCTGAACTCCTCCTTGTTCCAGGGAACAAGCCTAGGTACCACAGAGACGGTTGGCAACAAATCACAATCTCTCCATAGCACTACTGACCCAGTAGAGAGGTAGCAGCAGTAGCTTCCCCAAATCTGATGCATCAGTGCAGGTTAGGGACTGAACTGTTGGAAGGGTGCTCTGAAGAGATGGACCTAGATGTCCTTGTTGACCAACAGTTGATAACTGTTGACCAATGACTGAACAACAGTTGACCAACAGTTGACAAATGGTTGACCAGTGGTTGACTGCAGGTTGACCACCAGCCACCCGTGTGCTGTGGTGGCCAAGAAGGGACCCTGGTTGCACTGGGAAGAATGTGGCCAGCAGGGAAATTGAGATTATTCTCACCTTTTCTCTGTCCTGGGGAGGCCACATCTGGAGCACTGGGCCCAGTTCTTGTCCCACATCAAGCAGAGCTGCCCCATTGTTGGCCCCCACTGTGTTTGGTGGGATGGGAGAAACATCATGTAGGAGGGGGTTGCAGGAAGCCCTGACCCCCTCTGCCCAGCTCTGGCCTTCCCTGCCTACCTGCTGGGCATCGACCGTGACCGTCTCAACGACAAGATCACCAGCCGCAAGATGGACAGCAAGTGGGGCGGCCGCTCCGAGTCCATCACCGTCACCCTCAACGTGGAGCAGGCAGCCTACACACGGGATGCCCTGGCCAAGGGGCTCTACGCTCGTGTCTTCGACTTCCTTGTGGAGGTGGGTGCCTCCTTGTGGAGGAGCATGGCCATGGGATGGGGGTGTTTGCCGTTCATTTGAAGTGGATCCTGCTGTCCTTTTCCTGCAGTCCATCAATAGGGCCATGCAGAAACCCTATGAGGAGTACAGCATTGGAGTGCTGGATATCTATGGCTTTGAAATATTCCAGGTGAGTCCTGCTTTGCTGTGGGAGCCCAGTTGAGGACTGCCCTGCTCCAGAGAAGGGGACCTGAAGTAGTACCTCTGTTCGGGGTCACCTTGATATAGAAGAAAACAGCTCAACCCCTTCTTTTTCTGTTGTTTTGTAGAAAAATGGTTTTGAGCAGTTCTGCATTAACTTTGTGAATGAGAAGCTGCAGCAGATCTTCATAGAGCTCACCCTGAAGGCAGAGCAGGTATGGGGAGGCTGAAATCCCAATTCCCCCACCCTGCACATGTCCCACGATTATAGAAATGGAGCCCCTCCAGCTCTCCTGTTGCTCCCTCAGGAGGAGTACGTGCAGGAGGGCATCAAGTGGACCCAGATCCAGTACTTCAACAACAAAGTGGTGTGCGACCTGATAGAGAACAAACTGGTGAGTGGGGGGCAAGGACCAGGCCTGCTGGGTGCACCCCAGGGAACAGCACCTCCATGTCTTGCATCCAAATTATAGTTCAGTGCAAAGCTGCTTTGAGCAGCACGGGACCCCCGTTTGCAGCCAGGTGCAGGACTGAGCCCTGCCTACAGCCTTTGGTCAGCCTTAGCTTTGCTCTCCCTCTTGCAGAACCCCCCTGGGATCATGAGCGTCCTGGATGATGTCTGTGCCACTATGCACGCTACCGGCGAGGGTGCAGACCAGACCCTGCTGCAGAAGCTGCAGGCGGCCGTGGGGACCCACGAGCACTTCAACAGCTGGAACTCAGGCTTCGTCATCCACCACTATGCAGGCAAGGTGCGGCACCCTGCAGCCCGCACCCCACATCCTGCACCCTGCACTTGGTACCCAATATCCTCAGCCCCAGCATCCCCCATTCTGAGCTCCCTCCTGCCCCCAGGTCTCCTATGATGTGAACGGTTTCTGTGAGCGCAACCGGGACGTGCTCTTCACTGATCTGATCGAGCTGATGCAGAGCAGCGAATAGTGAGTCTGGGCAGTGCAGTGATTCCCTGGGCCACCCCCAGCAAGAGATGGGCAGCATCCTCAAAACCCATCCATAAGGCTTTATTGGTTCTATCCCTATTGGAACTGGTGCTCAGCATCAACCTGTGGGGCAAGCAGGGCTTGGCAGAGGGCACACAGGGCATGGTGCCACCCACCCAGCAGCTCTCATCTGGGAGCTCTCCTTTGCTTTTCAGTGCTTTCATCCGGATGCTTTTCCCAGAAAAGCTCGATGCTGACAAAAAGGGCCGCCCAACCACTGCAGGCTCCAAAATCAAGGTGGGTCCTGGAGTCTGCAGGAAGGCAGCTGGGGGCTGCTGGGCTCCCACCGCCACCTTTAACGCTTCAGAGGTCAATCTTTGCAACAGAAGCAGGCTAACGACCTGGTGAACACGTTAATGAAGTGCACGCCACACTACATCCGCTGCATCAAACCCAATGAGACCAAGAAACCACGGGACTGGGAGGAAAGCAGGTAACAGAGCGGGGTATGGGGACTGCAGGTGGTGCTGAGGTGGTGGCTGTCCTCCAAAAGACTCTGGTCCTGCTGTGCCAGGGGAGTGAGGGGACACGTATCTCTCTGAGTGAGCATCCCTGTAGGGCTCCATCCCATGGCATGCATGGGCACAGAGCTATGGGAATGGATAGAGCTGTGCCATTGTGTGCACCCCACAGGGTGAAGCACCAAGTGGAGTACCTGGGACTGAAGGAGAACATCCGTGTGCGCCGGGCAGGTTTTGCCTACCGCCGAATTTTCCACAAATTCCTGCAACGGTGAGGGGATGGGGGGCTGCACGGAAGGGAACCATGGCTCGGCCAGCACTCACGGCCCCTCTGCTGACAGCTACGCCATCCTCACCCCTGAGACGTGGCCATCGTGGCGTGGGGATGAGAAGCAAGGCGTGCAGCACTTGCTTCGCTCCGTCAACATGGACCCGGACCAGTACCAGATGGGTCAGAGCAAGGTGTTCGTCAAGAACCCCGAGTCGGTGAGTGATGGGGGCACGGTGGGCAGCTCAGCACAGGGTCTAGCAACACGGGGGTTGGACCCTGCCCAAGGCTCAGCATCCACCTGCCCCCATCCCACAGCTCTTCCTCCTGGAGGAGATGAGGGAGAGGAAATTTGACGGCTTCGCACGGGTGATCCAGAAGGCCTGGCGTCGGCACATCGCCATCCGGAAGTACGAGCAGATGCGGGAAGAGGGTAAGGCTGTGATGACCGGTGTCCTTCAAAGGGTGCCCTTGGCCAGGGACAGCCCTGCTCCTAATTACAGATGTAGCATCGCACAGTGATGAGGGACGTTTATAGAATCACAGAATCATTAAGGCTGGAAAAGAACTCCATGGTCATCAGTCCAACCATCAACCCATCACCACCTGTTCACTCATAGAATCATTAAGATAGGAAAAGACCTCTGAGATCACCATGTCCAGCCAAAAACCCATTGCCACCATGCCCACTAACCACGTCCCTAGGAGAGATACATGGAGATACCCAGATTCTTTTCCTACACCTACAGGAGGGAGGGGGTTTCTTGCTCCAGCTTCCAGCCCTAAGGAAGCTGTGGGGCAGCCCCTCGCTGTCTGGATGCATTCTGCTGCCTGCAAAAGAGATGAGCTGATGTTTGCAGAGGAATGGGAAAAGCCAACCACCATCCACCAGCATAGGCAATTCCCAACCCTCCTAAGCATACAGTGAAGAACAGAGAAAACAGAGTAGCTGAACCCCTCCTTCCCACAACACGAAGTTTTGGGGACAACTGCTGCATTTCATAGCCCGGTGATGCCCAACCAACATTGCTTTGGGTCCCACACAGCCTCCAACATCCTCTACAACTTCAAAGAGCGGCGGAGGAACAGCATCAACAGGAATTTTGTGGGCGATTACCTGGGCATGGAGGAGCGGCCGGAGCTGAGGCAATTCCTGGCCAAGAGGGAACGAATCGACTTTGCCGACTCCATCACGAAATACGACCGCAGGTTCAAGGTGAGGGGAGCAGGGGACAGGCCAAGCTGTGTTTGGTGGTGGAAATGCAATGCAGTGTGATGCAACCCTAAACTTAACACTAACCCTAACTTCATCCTAACCCTAAGGCCACTGCAATAGAATGGAATGCAATGCAATGAAATGAAATCCAATACAATGCAGTACAATGCAACCCTAACCCTAACTGTAACCCTAACCTCACCCAAGTCCTAACCCTAACCCAAATACAATAAAATCAAAGGCAATCCAATGAGAAAAAAATGCAATTCAGGGAAACTAAATCCCTTGGGAGGGACATTCTGCTCCTCAGCAACCATCTCTCACCCTCTGAGCCCACCTTTTCCAGCCCATCAAGCGGGATTTCATCCTCACCCCCAAGTACTTCTACCTGATCGGGAGGGAGAAGGTGAAGAAAGGCCCCGAGAAGGGGCAGATCAAGGAGGTGCTCAAGAAGAAGGTGGAGATCCAGGCAGTGAGCAGTGTCTCATTAAGGTGTGTTCCCTCAAACCATCCCCATCCTTTGGTACCCCCAACCCAACCCCACTGCTAGCAAAGCCACAGGGACACAGAATCTCCATTCAATCCTCCCGCGGGGGGGGCGCGGACGGCCCCCCCCCCCCGTCCTGATGGGGTGTCTGTACCCACTGTGACACCCCTGGGGCTGCCCCCAGCACCCGGCAGGATGATTTCTTCATCCTTCACGAGAAAGACACCGACAATTTCTTGGAGTCCATCTTCAAGACGGAGCTGGTCAGCCTGCTGTGCAAGCGCTACGAGGAGCTGACCCGCAGCAAGCTGCGCCTCAACTTCCAGGACACGTAAGGACAGGGATGGGGAGAGAGGACAGAGCACTATGAGGCCATGGCTTCATGGCCATCATGGCCCCTCTCCTCCTCCCAGACTACAGTTTCGGGTGAAGAAGGAGGGTTGGGGCGGTGGTGGCACACGCACTGTCACCTTCACCAGAGGACAGGGTGATGTGGCTGCCCTCAAAGCTGGAGGCAAAACGCTGACGGTCAGCATCGCGGACGGGCTGCCCCGGAACTCCAGTGAGTGGTGGTCCTGGGGCATCTGGGGGGGACAAGAAGACCGGGGCCATAGGGAATGGCAGGGCTTGGGGACGTTAGGGTGAGCCACTGTGTGCACTGTGGGGTCTATGTTTTGCACAGGAGGGATGTGGGTCCCCATGGAGGAGGATACCTAATGGGGTCTTGTGTCCCCCCACACAGAGCCCACCAGGAAGGAGGTGATGCAGAGCAAAGGTGGCGGCAGGCGGCCACCACCATCCCGCAGTGCCCCCCCAGCACCCCAAGGTGAGCAGTGCCCGTGGGCTCCTATCCTCATCCAGCTGTTCTCATAGAGGGGGCTCCCCCATTATGGATGCCCCCTCATAATACAGCATCTCCGGGGGGTTCCAGGTAACTACAGGAATGGTGCTCCTCAGTTCCCACGTGGGGATGGTCAGGCCAAGCGGGACACCTACACGCCAGCCCAGAAGCAGGCACGGGCACCCCCAGCCAACGCATTGCCCCCCCAGAATGCAAGCCGCCGGTCAAAGGCACGACCCCCATCTGAGCAGAACATGGAGTTCCTCAATGTCCCTGACCAGGGGGTGGCTGGGTAGGTTCAGTGCCCACCACCCCATCTTCCCATCCCATTGCCATGGAGACAAACTGGGCAAAGCGGGAGGTGGGAGCAGGATGGGGTTTGGGACATGGGATGCAATCCTTGGTGCTTGTGCCTGGTGCTGCCACCGTCACATCCTCCAATCCCATGGGGACAATTGGCTGCACTGGGAGGTGAGAGCAGGATGGGTTGGGAATAAGGGATGCCACCTTTGTTGCTCATGCTGTGTCCCCATCCTCCCATCCCATTGCCACAGATGACAAACTGAGCAGAGTGGGAGTGGGATGGGGACACAAGATGCTCCCCTCAGTGTTCACGCTGCTTCCTCACCATCCCATGCTCTCATCCTATTGCCGTGGGGACAAACTGAGCAAAAGGAGGGGGAGGTGGGAGCAGAATGGAGTTGAGAACGTGGCACGTTCCTCACACTGCTCACACCATGTCCCCACAATCCCATACCACAGCCATGGAGACAACGTGACTGCACTGGGAGACAGGAGCAGGACAGGGTTGGGGACATGGGATGCCACCCCCAGTGCCAATGCTTCATCCCCACCACCCCATGCTCCCATCCCAGGGACAAACTGGGCAAACTGGTAGGTGGCAGCAGATCAGCACTGGGGGTGTGCCCTGCTCACACCTGGTGTCCCCATCGCACAGCATGCAGCGGAGACGCAGTGTGGGTCAGCGGCCCCCCCCAGCCAGTCGCCCCAAGCCGCTGCCCAAAGCAGCCGTGCCGCGCTGCCGGGCACTTTATCAGTACATCGGGCAGGACGTGGATGAGCTCAGCTTCAACGTGGGAGATGTCATTGACATCCTCCTGGAAGGTACTGGCTAGATCTTGGCTCCCTGTGCCAGCCCCATATTTCACCCGATGGATTTTTTTTTCCTCTCCCACACTTCACCCCATCGATTTTTCCCCCCCTCGCAGATATCTCAGGTTGGTGGAAGGGACGGCTGCACGGCAGGGAAGGGCTTTTCCCCGGGAATTACGTGCAGAAGATCTGAGCTGGGCACTGAGGACACGGAGGCGTGTGCCACCCCGGGGTGCTGTCCCCAATGCTGTTCCTGATGATGGCTCTCCTGCTCCATCACCAGATCCCATCCCATCCCTGAGCTGTGCCATCGGCAGCACCAAACTGTGCAGCAGAGCAGGGACTCTTTGCTGCTCGTTCACACGGAGTTGTGGAACTGTGGGAGTGAAATTTGGGGCACAGTAGGATTATTTTCGGTAACTGTAGAGGTAAAGATATGGGCGGTAGCTTTGGGACTACAGCATTGTTGCCACTTTGCAAACACAGCACATCAGAGTCGGACTCCAAATCTAAGCCTGGAGTTTGTGTTCCCGCTGACCTCACTGGGACCTATGGCAAAGGATCCACCCATGAGGACACAGGGGACACCCACTGGCTCAGCCCCATTCCCTGCACAGCCCCTCCTGATCACAGCACAGAGCCCAACCCCATCTCACGCTCCTGCACACCCCAGCACTGCATGGAGCTATGGGGTGGAAACCCTCACGCTATGGGGCTGGTCCCTGTGCATTCTCAATGCCCCCCGTGCTGCTGGGGACCACGGCATGTCAGAGATGCAGAGCCCTGTGCAGCCTCAGGGCCCTTCATCCCCTCCCCGGATGGAGGAAGTGACGCAGCCCTGTTGCAGCCTTCTGCCTCACAGCTCAGCCCTCCTCTTCCTCCCTCCCCCCACCAAGGGCTGACTCTGAGCCAAATGTTGGGCTGGGAGGGTCGCCTTGAGCTGAGGGGGGGTTAAAAGGATCCTGTGGGGTTGGGGGTTGTGCAAGGCAAAAGACTGCTGGGAAATGGAGTCCTCACGTGGCAAATGGCATTTAGGGCCTGGGGTGGGGGCACAGGGGGGGGGCACGGGGTTGGGGGGTGCACGAGTCGGGCAGCGCGGGACACTCAGTGCCATGGCTCTGCTTGACACCCTATGGTCCTGGGGGGGATTTCTTCCCATAAATGCAGTTTTAGGGCCCATGTTTAGAGAGGGAGACTGCAATGATGGCACCGTTCTCCTTTTAATTATTAAAAAAAAAAAAAGAAGAAGAAAAAAAGAAAAAAAAAAGGCTTTGGGAACTCAAAGGGTGCAGGAATTGCCCTCCTGCAGCCTCTGACCCCTCCTTGGGGATGTGCAAATGGGAACGGGATGCTGCCATCGTCTCCCAACCCCACACTGATGGGGGCAGCCCGGGAGGGTCCTGGGGGGCTCGGGGTAGAGCGACGGGCTCGGGATGCTCTGAGAGATGCTCCTAGGAACTTGGGGGGGCTCAGCGGCTCATGGCACTCTCTGCTGGGTGCTCGAGGTGAGGGGTGGAGGGGGGGTCTCCAAAGGATCCCAAAGGGGGGGTGCCATCAGGTGCTGCTCTGGGGGCTCCCCGCAAACCTCCCCCCGCGCTGCCTCCCGCACACAATGGGGCACGAACAGCGGCCCCCCCTCGTCCCCCACCCCTCCTTCCTTCCCTCTCCTTCCTCCTCCCCATCCCCCCCACTCGGCTTTTTCCTCCTCCTCCACTTCCCCCCCCCCCCCCCCCCCCCCCCCCCCCCCCCCCCCCCCCCCCCCC
>NW_024962320.1:266681-305169 GCF_019238085.1 Lagopus leucura | reverse complement strand
CCCGGCTCTCGCGACAGCTCCGAGAGCAGAAAATGGCCCCGCGGCCGCAACGCCGCCGCTGATGTGCGTTCCGGGCCCCCCCGCAGCCCCGGTACGTGCGGGCGGCACCGCGCTGGGAAGAAGGGGGGTGGGGGGGGGCACTGCGGAGGCTGCGGTGCCCTCAGGGTGGGGTCAGCCCCCATAGGGCTGTTTGTATAGGGAATGCTGGCGGGGAGGAGGGGGGGTGGCTGCTGGCCATAAGGGCTGCTGGCCGGGATTTAGGGGGGAGGGGGGGTTGACAATTGTACCGGGTGGCTGCTAGCAAGGGGGTGCTGCATGGGGGGCTATTGGCCACGGTGCTGTTTGCCGTTGTGTGTTGTTGGGGGGCTGTCAGTAATACAAAGGGAGTGTTAGCAGGGGGCTGCCGGCCATAGGGGGGTGGTAGCAGTGGTGTATTGTTGTTGGGGGGCTGTTGGTAAGACAAAGGGGCTGTTAGCGAGGGGGGGGGAGGGGATAGATGGGGTGCTACTGGTAGATGGGGATGGTAGCCATGGCTGCTTGGGTAGGGGGCTGTTAGCATGGGGGGCTGTGAGCTATAGAGGCTGCTAGCCGTGGTGTATTGTTGTTGCTGGAGGGCTGTCAGTAATAGAAAGGGGCTGTTAGCAGGGGTGGGCTACCAGCCACGGGTGTTGGTAGCCATGGGTGTATTATCTATAGGGGCCATTAGCCACAGGGTGCTGCTAGCCAGGAGGTGCCAGCCATAGGGCTAGTAGCCATGGGCTGAGCAGATGGGAGCTCCCCATGCATGGCATCCCTCCATCCCCGTGAGTTTGGGAGTACCAGGACATGTTGGCATCCTGAGCATCCCTGGGGTGACCCCGCATCCTCCTCCATGGGGTAAAGATTGGAGGGGGCGTAAAGGCAGAGCCGGGGTCCCTGCTTGGCTGTCACCTCCCAGGGGCGGTCCCATGAGCCAGCCTTTGTCTCTCATCTCCCAAGCCTCGGAGCTGCTGATCACAGAGATGCTCAGATGGGATTATTGGTCCCATTTCTCCTCCCAGAGTGGATTTGTGAATGTCTCTAAATCATCCTCTAGTTTGCTTGAGGGAGATGAGCTGTGTTCATTATTAATGGAATCAGTCCCAAAGCTGCTCTGGCTGCAAACCCCTCGGACCCCAGAAGGGGTTATTATGGGGTCCCCACTCAGCACAGCAGTGCCATTGGATTTGCAGGAAAATGCTGTGAGAAGTGTGCAATGAGGGTGCAGTGGCTCCAGGATTTGGGTTTCCAAGGCAGGGTTTGCTCTGGGGTTGGGGGTGACATCTCCTGGGGATGGGAATGTTGGTTTACAGCCCTGTGCTCAGTGTTGCAGAAGGATGCTGTCCTGCTAGAGATGACAAATGGCAGCAGAACGGTGCAGGTGCCACCACCTCCCCCAAAGCTGGGATTTGCAGGGCCGAGCATGCTGTGTCCATGCAGCTCCTCACTGTGTCAGGGACAGTTCCTGGAGCAGTGATGTTCCTACACTGTTTCTTGACCCTACCTATCCCTGGGATCATCATAAACCACCACCTTACTGGAAACCCAATGCCACCATCCCCAATGGCACCACTTGGTCCCAGTGCCAGCCCACTCCAGATGAGGACATAAGGCAAAGGCAATTTTCCCAAGTTTGTTTTTTCAAGAAATCAGGAAATTCATTGGAACCTGTGGTGTATGGGGGCTGCCAGCCCCTGGAATGGATACTGCTTGAGGGCTCCACCACCAACCCCAGCAACACCTTTCAGTGTCACTCCATGTGCTGAGACAGCCCCCTCCCCTCCCCTATCCATCCAGGCTGTGCTTCTCAATACAGCTTGCAATCCCACAGCACCCCAAAACCATGTGTTTTAAGCTGATTTCCCCCTGAAAAGCTGAGGAAATGCTTCCATTACTGTGTCACCTGGGGAAAGGGGGGGGTCCTGTGGGTCCAGGGTAGGATTTGCCTATGGATGCTGTGCTGCACCTGATCCCACAAGCTGGTGATGTGTGGGGCAGTGCCCCATGGCATGTGGCAGAGGAAGTGATGCTTGCTTGCTTTGGAGACCATGTGTGGGGTGGGAGAGGTGAGGAGGGAGGGTGTTGGCTTTAACACCCAGAGAAGAGCAGTTGCTCTGTGCTGAGCGTTAACCCCTGCTCCTTGGTTGGGTGCAGCACCACGAAGAAGAGGAGAGCCCCGTGACCTGCAGCGGCCATGAAGACGGAGAAGGATGAAACTCTGCCCAACTTCTCCCTGGGTGGGAAATACGTTGGGGAGGGAGCAGGTGAGTCCCTGGGATGGTGTGGGGCAGGCTGCTGTCTGAGGGGTGTGACACTGGGGGACACCAGAAATCCCATTGTAGGCATAGAGCTATGGCCCCAACCCCACCCCAGATCACGCTCTGCTCCATAGCCAGGGCAGGGTTAAGGGTTTGGGATCACGATGGCTGCACAGAGCACCGACCCTACAACCTCTTCCCTGCAGGCCCCATGACAGCACTGGGGAGTGGAGGAGCCCCCCCAGCACAGGACCTGCGGCTCCTGAAGCGCCGTCCAGCCCCAGGTGAGCTGAGTGCAGCACCCACCCCGCTGATCCATGGGTGAGTAGGGATAGGGGATGAGGCCAATAGAGGTGTCTTCTTGCAGGGAAGCACTATGCCTGCTCCAGCTATGGCTGCAAATTGGCCTTCCCCAGCATGCAAGAGCTGATGGACCACCTGAAGGTGCACTACAGACCCACGCAGTCCCTTGAGGGTAAGGGGATGGCAAGATGGGGATGCCATGTGGTGCACAAATAGTGCTCGTGGAGCCCGGAGGGGGGTGTGGGGGTCACAGTGGTGGCACAGCATGGAAGGGGATGGGAACAACACCAGGATCCTCACCCAGGGGCACAGTGCAGCCAGGACAGTGCTGACTCAGCCCCATCTCTTTTTTTGCAGGCAAAACCTTCCAGTGCCCCACGCTGGGCTGCACAGAGACCTTCCCCAGCATGCAGGACCTCATGACCCACATGAAAGTGCACTACAAACCCAACCGCTACTTCAAGTGAGTCCTGGTCCCCCCCACTTGTCCTTGTCTCCCATTTGTCCCTATCCCCTTCTTGTTCCTGTCCCCACCCCATGTCTCTTCATGGATCCATCCCATGTACACACGGCCCCATCCCACGCCTCATTTGAGGCCACCCAGTACCCCACCGTAACGGGGCAGACCCCAGGTTGGGGGGGGGGGGGGGTCTGTGTGCCCCAAAGTGACCACGGGAGGACTGACTGCCCCAGACCTGACACTGCCTGTGGCCCCACAGATGTGAGAACTGCCTGCTGCGCTTCCGCACCCACCGCTCCCTCTTCAAGCACCTCCACGTCTGCTCCGACCGCGCCAGCAGCCCCGCACCGCCGCCCCAAAAGGCCGAGAAGCCCACCCTGCCTACCGCCTCCACCCAAGAGAAGGAACCCACAGCCAAACCACTCCCCGAGGGGCTGCCCAAGCCTCCCACCGTCATCCGGCACACGGAGAAAGAAGCCATCACCACAGCCCCTGGCACAGACACGGCCTCCAGCCTGCCCGACCTGCCCGGCTCGCTGGAAGCGCTGCCGCTCGTCCCGCCGGCCCCGCATCCCTTCCCGCTGCTGGAACCCAACCTGTTTGGCCCTCCGACCTTGACTCGCTTCTCGGGGCCTCCTCCTCCTCCTCCTCCCCCTTCCTCGGTGCCGTTCCTCTCCTACATGCACCCCCCGGTGCCCTTCAGCCTGCCCACAGCCCAGCCCCGCCTGCGGCCCTGCTCGCCCAGCCATGGCCCGTCAGCCTCCAACGCCGTCTGGAAGAAGAGCCAAGGTGAGCACAGACGGCCCTTAGGGCAGTGCTTCTTCTGCTCTTGGACCAGGACAGCACGACGGCCAGCGAGGATCCCCCCTTCACCCCATAGCCCACAGCCTGGAGCTGCCCACCTCCACCGCCCTCTGCCTCATCCCACCGCCGTTCCCCGCCTCCCCCCACCAAATTGGGAAAGAAAAATAATGAAAGCAATCGCCAAAATCCTCTAAATTGGCTCAGCCCTGCTGCTCCCCCGCATGCTGGGGTGCCAGGCCTGCCCCCCACGTCCCCCCCCACCCAGGGAGGGGAAGGCCTAATGCTTGTCTCGCCCCTCGATTCCCTCCGCAGGTGTGAGTGTCAGCCCACTCCTCCCATGCTTTGGCTCAGGAGTGACTCCAGGTTAGTTCGGCACCGACTGGTTGGGGGCTGCTTTGTCACTGGGGGGGCGGGGGGAGGTGTAGGGGGGGACTCTAGGGGAGGGGAGAGCCCCCCGAGCAAAATGGGGAGGGAAAGCACCCTCATTTTGGGGAGCCCTGTGCAGAGGGGATGCTGCCCAGGTAGGGGGGGTTGTTGCTGTCTGCATCATGCCCCCCCACACCAGAATCTGCTAAGCTTGGGTTCAGCAGCAGCACCACCAAGAGGGGGTGCAGCAGTTGCTTGGACTCAAACCCCCCCCATTTTTCCAGCAGCCGTGGCCAAGGGACACTGTTTCATGTGATGCCCATAGCCAGCTCTGCTCTTAGATCTGGGGGCCTCTCCAGGATTTGGAGTCCCTCCAACAGAGAGGGGACTTATGCATATTGCAGGGCTCAGCGTGGAAAACTCCCACCCCACAGGTCCATGTAATACCCATGGCCAACTATGCTCCAAGATTTGGGGTCCCCCCTCTAGATGCAGGGGGCTCTCCCAGATTTGGGGTACCTCCTTGGAGTGGGGTTCTCCTTCCCTGCAGCTCCATGGCACAGCTCCACACAACACCCATGGCCAACTCTGTTTTTGGGTTAGGGACCCCTCTTGCTGTGGGGTCTCCCCCAGATCTGTGACCCGTTCATATTGCAGTGCTCAGAACGGGGAGCTTCTACCCCATTCGTGCCCACGGGTGCTGCCAGCAGGCTCTGTGCTTCCCTCCTTCACCTGTCCTTGCAGGGCACTCCTCCAACAGCCGGATCGTGTGGGAGCACACGCGGGGCCGCTACACCTGCATGCAGTGCCCCTACTCCACTGCCTCGCGGGAGGAGATGACTCTGCACATCGAGGAGCACCGCAAGAACCCAGCACCAGCTGGGCGCATGGACACAGACGTGGGTATGGCCTTGGGAAGGGGGCTATGGGGGACCCCAGGTGCTCTCTTTGAATGGGATTGAGCATGAGCATCCCCTTCTTTCCCTTCAGTCCCTAAGGGGGCTCTCAGAGGGTGTGGTTTGGAGGAAGAAGGTATTAACGGGGATCAACCCCACTGCTGTCCTCACGATAGCATCCCAGCATGCTTCCAGGCCACAGCATACCCCCAAAGCAACCCGTGCAGCTCAGCCCCCACACCTGACGGCTCTCTTCCTTCTCCCTGCAGATTTTGGGGTGAGCATCGCCTCCTTCCACTCGAAGCTGACGCCAGAGATGGAGAACTCCCTATACTCGCAGCTCTGAGGAGCACTGCTCCTGCTGAACTGAGGGCACCGCATGCTCCACACCTCAGCACTGGGACCCTGGGAGCATCCCCCAGCATGGGCTGCCAGAGGAGGGTGGCAATTGGTGTTCTTTTTTTTTTTTCTTTTTTTTTTTGAGTCTCCCTTTTATTTTTGAAATGCTAAGCCCCCCAGGAGCCCTCGTGTCCCTCCCTTCCCTAGAAGTTCTATTGCTCCAGCCTGCGAGGAGGGGGTGAGAGGTTGGGGGGAGCCCAATGGATGCTCAGGAACAAGGTCTGGAAATTAATAAATAGGAATTGTACAGGAGGAACGGCTGGGAGAGCCTCTGTGGGGGGCAACAAGGAGCTGTGCCAGCCCTAAGGAGCTGCCCCTCCACCCCAGACAGGGGGGCAGGTGGGGCAGCAGGGGCTCTGCATTGAACAGCAGGGGATCCCACCATGGGAAGGGTGTGGAAAGGGTGGGTTTGAAGGAGACACAGCATTTAGAACAAACTCCATAGGGAGGAGGCCAGAATTATCCACGTGCAGCCCCCGTCGTCCTGCTGCCCTATTGGGAGCTCAGGCTTTGCCCCCTGTGCTGCAGCACCTGGAGCTTTTATTTTCTTTGGCTGGAAGATGGATTTGCTGCAAGCAGTAGCTGTGAGCTACTCTACTACTCACTCCATGTGTATCGCTCATAGCAGCTGGAGGGGATGCACTGCAGGATTCCTGCAGCAGAGCTGAAGCTGCTCTTTTCCCAAGAACACCAACCCCATAACACAGATCTTGAGGGGGCTGCATGCTCCCAGCTCCCTCCATGCAGCCCTGCAGCCACAGCTCCAGCACACCCAGCTTTGTGCATAGGGGAAGGTGAGCACAGGGAGCAGCCCCAGCCACTCCTGCTGGGGATTGAACACTGAGCAGCAACAGTGAGGCTGCACAAATCCTCACCAGCCCCTGGGCTGGCCACAGAGCAATGCACTGAGCACAACCACCCTGCAAAGAGCCCACACAGAACTGGCACTCACAGCTCACCAGGACCACACAGCCCTACAGGCACTTCAAACCCTCAGGGAGGAGGCACAGCTCACCTTTCTGAGTCCTCCAAAGCCCTCCAACCTTGCCTGGGTTCAGGTCCCAACACCCAACCCCCACTCCAGCGCTGCCTTTGGGGTGTACCAACACTGGGGCTGTTCACCCCTCTCCACCCTTAAGCTGTATCACTGTCCTCAGCAGGGCCTCCCAGCAGAGTCGAAGCCGTTCTCATGCACTTCTCAACATTTAACCGCAGACCTTTCCTACAGATAGAAAAGCAGATACACACCTACCTGTCCTTCAGCAGCCCCACAGCTCCCCATGAACCTGGTGCTGGCAATTCACAGGAGCAGCCCACAACAGAGCTGCCATACAACCATACAGACCCCACAGACACATCCTGCACGGATTCCCCAGCACATTTCCCATCCAAGTCCCCCCTCCCCACCCCAATGATAACAGACAAGCTTCACTTACCGAGAATCCTCCACAAATAATAATAAAAAAAAAAAGGCCATGGAAAGGTGAGCAGAGCCATCACTGCTGTGGGAGAGGATCCAGCTGCTCAAGAAAAACTGCCCCAGAACTTCCAAGGCAGGGCTCCGTGGGCTGCTGGCAGCTCTGGTGTTCCTAGAGCAGAGGCAGTGAAGATGACATTCATTGCAATGGATTTTTAAAAACTGAAGTCTTTATTAAAAGTTTTATCCAAATTTTGTAACAAAAGATACAAAAGGGCTGGAGATCCTTATTCCTGGGACTAGTCTGACCAATCGAAACCTGACAGTGACTAGGCTATTATAAAATCCATACAATCTGCTAAAAATGCAGGGAAAAAAATTAGAAGTAACTGCTGCTCTGATTTTTTTTTTCTTTTTTTTCCTTTTAAAAATTCCTTTAACATTTATAAGTTACTCAGTTTGCATTTTACAGGAGTAGTTCTTCTCTGAATGGTTACAGCTACTGTACAATGCAAGAGACAACGGCAAGAACAGAACAAAGCAACAGAAACTCTGATGTGCTGCAAACACACACCGCTCCTGAAGGAACTCTGTGAGCCTCACCTCCAGGCACCGGGTGCCAAAGCATCGCCTGGAGCACCGAGCAGAGCTCTGCAAAGTGCCAGTGCCCCCGCAGCAGTGGGATGCTCCCAGCACCGTGTTGCTCCCTCTGTCCCCAAACGCAGGCACCCAGCACCCAACAGTTCCCCACCCCTGCAGGCCACAGGGCCAGGTTTCTCCAGAAGCTATCAGCTGTGCCATCAGAACACGTCGTGGCAAAGGAAAGAAGGGTCAGAGGCCAGAAACCCCGCGGTGGAGAGCTAGCCCTGGTCCAGTTCCCCCCTTCCCTGCTCCAGCCACTCCAGGTCAGAGGGAGACATGCCCCATGGCTGCTCCTGCAGCACGTGAATAGCATGAATGGGAGCAAGCTGGATTTCTGATCAATGGACTTCTCTTCATGTTGAAAAGGAAAAAGGAGGAGGACGCACACCAGGCAACTGTCCAGAGCTGTTGTTACTGGCTAGCAGAAGGACCCTGAGAATATATAGGCTAACACGGTCTCCTGGGGAACTCCGAGTTAGGTGCATCACAGTGATACTGGTTGAACGTGTTCTGTACAGTGCGAAATGGAGTTTGACAGAAGTGCAGTATCCCTAAACCTGCTATTTCCTATCTCTTCCCAAAGCACAGGCTGCTAGAACGATGACATGCCTCAGCACAGCAGATGTTCGGGACCATAAACCAGCACTACTTGGGCATCCAAGTCAAAGTTATTAGGTGGCAATCAGGAAAAAAAAAATATTCCAGTTTATAAAAAGTAGGAAAGCAAGTACAGGGCTACTGCAAGGTGCTTCACCAGAGGTACCAGGTCTTGCAAGCAGTCAACCCCCCGCCCAAGACCCCAGGCACCCCACAATCCCAGCACTAAAGTATCTTCAAGCATATCCAGAGATCACATCACCATTATTTCTGATCAGAGAGACCTCAGTGATCGGTTGCTTAAGAGTCCATTCAGATGAACCAGATTTGCACCCACTGCTCAAGATGGCTCGAGTGTCTTCAGAAAGCAGGTCTGAGGGCATGCAGATAGCAAACACCTTCTTGGTTGTCAGGCAGGGCGGCAGGCTGGAGCTCTGGGTCCAGTGTGGCAAGGCTGATTTCAGACACCAAAGATACCCTAGGAGGAAATTTTTTTCTTTTTTTTTTTTTTTTTTTTTTTTTTTTTTTTTCTTTTTTTTTTTTTTTTGCAAACTGCTGCACAAACCACAGAACGGAGAAAGCCTTTGGTCATGAGATACTTGTGAGAAAGAGAGCCTTGTATGGAAGATTCCCCTGAATGCCTACAGTATTCTACATCTTAAAAAAATATATTGTGGACGCTGCAGCCATACAAAGGGGAGGAGGAGTGGGAGATGGGGATTTACAGTCTCACATAGACACAACGGGGAGGTTAAGACAAGCACAGTCATAGTCTGTAAAACTGATTGGCTCGCTGGGATCAGTCATCCTCATCATCCTCTTCGTCTTCTGGGTCTTCCTCTCCTTCATCCTCTAGATTTCGTTTTCTCTTCTCCCCCCGTGGAAGGTCTGCAAACAGAGGTGAAGCATGAAGTTCTGTTCAGTCTTGAGGAACAGCACTTGAATTGCAGCTACAAGCCTCAGCAGCCACAGCTTGCCAGTGAGCAAGCACAGACTAGACTCTCACCATGACGCATGAGATCCACCCAGCTCAGTTTCTCATGCTACCCAAAAAGCATGGACTCAGAAGCAGCAGTAACAATTTTTATGGCCTCCAAGCATCCTACATTTCATCAAGTGCTCCAAAGCAGGCTTTTTGTTGAGCAGTCCCAAAAGCTCGACTATACAATTCAGTCATTTCTGACCGAACTCAAGAAAGAAAATTTAAAGTCATGTCAGCCACCACATTCTGTCAGTGTTTGGGTGCTTACAACCAGAGGAGTCTGGGCTAAGTCAAGCTCAGCTCTATACCCCTCTCTACAGCTGACAGGAGAGAGGAGCTCCTCTCACAGAGGCTGCTAACAAGAGAGTCTATGACAGAAGCCCCAGTCTGGCAAGAGCCATCAGTTCAAGCTACTTAGACAGGTTCACCAAGCAATTTACCCCTAATATTTGGCCGGTCTACCCAGCATGATAGGCATTAACAGGCACTGAAACCTATCTCCCCATCACTACGATCTATCTTTCAGGTTTTAGCCACTATTTTACAGTTAGCTCAGACACAAGCAACGGCTTAGCAGTGCCTCCAAGGAGGAACACTGCATTGTCATGGGAAAGCTGAAGGCAACAAGGCACAGAAGCTTGGGAAGCTCTAAGAATAGAGCAAACATGCCAAGACTGTCAAGACAGCTTTGCAAGGCACATCAGAATTCAACTTACCATCATCAGCTTCATCATCTTCTTCATCCTCACCATCTTCCTCCTCATCTTCCTCCTAGAATCAAAACAAGACACCATGTTACACAAACCACAATGCTTTTCCTTCAATTCTGCTCCTGCCTTACTTAGGGTGCCAGGTACAAGCTGAGCATGGAGAAGCTCCTCTTTCTTTAACAGCACTTGTTAAGAGTTTACATGTATGGTTTTATGGCTTGACAGCTGATACAGAAACATCAGTCCAAATAGAAAATCACTGAACCAGAAAACTCTGATGGAGTAAGAATTTTCTGGATGGGAAAAGCCAAAGCCCAGGGTAGGACCCCTTGAATCTGCCCACAAACAGGCACTTGTGACACCTGGTCTGATGGGTCACAACATACAAACACACTGTAAAGTAAAGCAAGCCAAAATGCTGCTGAAGACATACAGTAATGATAGAAAGCCTCACCTCATCATCTACTCCATCCTCCTCCTCTTCACCTTCCAGATCATCATCTTCATCATCTTCTTCATCAATGACTTCCTCATCCAAGTCATCTTCCTCATCATCATCCTCCTCTTCCTCACCTTCTACCAAAGGCAAAGATATTACAGTTTCCAAATACTTGCTAATCCCAGACAGAATGCCCACAACTCCCAGAGCAGAGGTAATAGGAAGGACCTCACACCAAACAAGCACACACAGGGAGCACCAGCAGCAAGCCCTGCCAGCTTGCAGCAAGCCTCACTTCTCTGCAGCCCACCAAAGAAAGGAATGAGCAGGGCTGTCCAAACAGCCCCTACTTCAGTGGCAAGTTATAATCATTTATATAGCAACACAACCATAGAGAATGGGAAAATGGGCTGTTCCCCAAGAAAAAGGATTAAATTTCTTACCTTCCCCATTCTCATATTCATCTTCCAGGCCATCCCCATCTGCCTCAGGGTCTGAGTCAGGAGCTTCCTGCTCATCAGCATCAAATCCATCTAGGTACGTGAGCTGGGGCAGAAGGGTGAACACACTCTCCCTGTAGTTGATGAGCATCGTAACCTCGCAGTTGAAGAGGTCCAGACTATGCAGGTTTGGCAACTTTTTCTGCAAAGATTAAGTCAGCAGATCATTCACAAGTCAACACTTTAATAGAAGATCAAGCAGCCATTAGAATACAGATGGTTTGCTTACTACCCATATCTAATACCAAGAAGGATATTTGCATGCATTATTTTCACCATATGCTCCTCATGTGGAGATACGTTGCTGGTTTTCCTAAGTGCAGGACAACACTTATGCTGAAAGATGACTCCTTTTCAGCTCCCCTGTCCTACAGCTTCCTCTCCTTGGACCCATATGGGAATCTTACGCCTTCTTAGATGATGGAGTGGGTAACAAACACAGTGCCCAGCTCCCACACAGCAGGAGGAATTACAAAATCAGGCTCACAGTGCCCAGAAACATCAGGCAAAATGCCCAAGAGCACAACACAGGCAGCTCAGTGCTTGCAAACTGTACCTGATGTGCTTTTCAGCACAGCCACCGCAGCTCCTCCAGTCAGGCTACCACACTGTGCACCCAGCTAAGCAAAGGAGAACAGTTTCCAGCTCTTTCTGGAGAGGATGGAGGGACCAAAGATAACAGCTACTGAGGCCAACTCCCTAGATCAGGCCTTTCACAGCTACTAAGTCTAGATGACAAGGCAAAAGCCTTCCTTAGGGCAGTTTAGCTGCACCAGCAATGGCGCTCCTGCATTCTTAACAGGAACCTCCTGCAATGTAATTTGTGACAGCACCCATGGTCACAGTGCAGCATCATTGTCTTTGGATTGATGCAATGGAAGCCCTCACTGGTGTCCAAGCAACTCATCTCCATGACACCCCAGGTGCCACCTACCTCAAACTGCATCCGACCCATTAACGGTCCTTTCTCAGATGGACACTGAGCACTGCATCCACAGTTTTACTCATCCAGCCCAAATTTCATGCTTCTTTTTAGCAACTGGCTGCTGGTTTTCCAGACAGTGGAGCCATTAACTATTAGCCCAGCCTCAAATTGGACCCACTCATCTGTGCCCATCAGAACCACGAAGTGCTGTTGGAACAGTTACCAAGATGTTGGACTTCTGCTGCACAGACATGCTCCCCAAAGGAAATATCATCCCTCAGATCCCAGCACTGCCTTTCACTCACCAAGGGTTCCAGGGTATTGATGTCTTTGATCTTGTTGCCACTTAGATTCAAGTGTGTCAGGTTAGGAGTTCTCTCTGCTAGAACTTCAAGGCCACCAGAAATCCGGTTATCACTCAGCTCCAGCTGCCAGAAGGAAACATCATATGGTCACAAAGTGTTTCAGCTTTTCACAAAGGGAATACAGTTCCCTGACAACTAGACCGTAGCAGAACCCCGTTCATTAGAGAAGCAGCTCCAGTTTTCACTGAGATCCCATTTCCAAGTTAAATATAGCACCACTCCCAGCCACTTCGTACTGCAGGTTTGAGGGAGTAGTTATCCAGCCACCTAACTACAAACACTGAAACCTAAAATACAAGACTGAAATTTACAACAGTAAAAACACAAAAGGATGCTTAAAATGCAAGCTTAAAAATATCTTCTCACACTAGAAAATAACCTCTTAATTGCTCAGCTTACAGACTGAGAATCCAAGTGTCTTATCTCCAGCTAATGCAGGAACAAGCTCTGACCAGATACAGATCAGCCTGCCTGTCTCAGAGCAAGGACTGCTGGAGATGGGACTCACCTTTCGGAGCTTGTTAAGTTTGGGGAGATTGGAGATGGACAGCAGGTTGACGTTGATCATGCTGAGGAACTCCAGGTTCTCAAAATCTGAAGAGAGCCCGACGATCTTCCCATCATCCGAACGGCAGTTATCAAGAACCAGCTCTTTCACCTGCCAACAGAGACACCCAGGAGCTGTCACTGCACATCCAGCTGAGCCTCACCTCAAATCCACCAAGCTGACTGTAGGCTCAGTGAAGTTTCACAGCAGCAGGCATATCTAGAGGTCTCCCTGCGCTCACCCTAGGGGACATGCAAGATCTTAAAGCCGAACCACTTCTGAGAGAGCACAAGTTACTGCAGTGAGGATTTCAACCTTTAAATATAAGCTGTACAACTTTGCACCACCATACATCTGACTCCAGCCAAGGCCTGCCAGAAGCCTTTCTTCACGAGGAAACCTTCAGAGGTTGAACCATAAGGTTGCATCAAAGCATTTCACACAAAGCTTCAAAAAGCTTCGAGAGCCACAACCCAGGTTGAGCTAACAAAATACCAAACTAAGTCACCTGGTTCTGTCCCCTTTGGTCCTCCCCACAACACTAGGCCTGCCTCAGGCACTGGAAAGCCTGCCCCAAACAACCACTGAAGGCACATTCCCCACTAAGAGTCTCCACATGGACTCAATGATCCTGATAGGTCCTTTCCAAATCAGGATATTTTATGGAGCAAAGCCCTCACACCCCGTAGCCTCCAAGCTCTTCATACACTGATGGCATCCAATATCTTGCCAAGCACAGACTACATGCACAGCAGTCATCTTTACCTGTTCTTTCAGTATAACCCCCCCCCCACAACAATAAGACCACAGATCTGCGCCCTGGAAGCACCCAAAAAGCAGACACACATACCTGCAGCCACCCCCCCCCTCTGAAGCACAGCTCCAGTTATTGTGGGCCATTCCCAAAATTTGCTTTTACCCCATACATTCTTCCTCACAAAGATGCAAAAATGAGTCTTGGCCAGAAAGCTCTTGTTGCTCTCCAAATCCCTCCTTTGCAGATCTCTAATTTTACCTCCTGCTCAGAGCAGCCAACTCTTAGGAAGTCATACGAACTTCATTTGGTCCTGTTGTAAGCGGAGCTTTCTTCCAGGGTTGCCCTGCCAACTTCACAGCAGCACCCCAGGTCAAAACGAGTTAACACAAACTCCTGAGGTGGCTGTACTGGTCAGGGCTCTGAGCAAAAAAGCTCAACCAAGAGTTCTGCAGCTGAACTCATTTTGCTCCTCAAACAAAACTCTGATTAAACTGAGACTCAGTGTCCAAGCACAGAGTACTTTTCTGTCTGGCTGTCGCTTGGTTCACTCTCACCACAGAAGTGTGAGTGAACATTACTGGGTTAAGAACCAACCTAGCTGAGGAGAGACCTGCTTAACTTGGAGCAGAGCCTTGCCCTGGCCAGCAGAACAAACGCTGCAGCTGGCAGTGCAAAAGCAGAACAGGACTGAGCAGCCAGGACTGCTCCTTCCAGCAGCAGTACTGGCTCGTACCAGCCTCGGCTGCAGGGCACACACGCTCTGAGCCTGCTCTTTTCCCCAGCATGCCACACACTCAAATTCCTGGTGTCAAACAAGAGGAAACCTGCAGCTTGCAGCCTCGAAGGGACACTTCTGTTCCTCACACTGTTCTCGTTCTGCAAGTTCCTTCACCATCCAGAAAGGCTCTAGCTTCAACCACAAGCTCCACTTATGGAGCGTTTTCCTTGCGATCCCAGCTCGATTTTAAGCAACCCAGGGCAATGTGCTGCAGAGACGCAGCGATCTGTCCCAGGAGCTGGATGACAGTCACAGCTATCTTGCCATGAGGAAGCCAGCAGGATGGCACAGCCAGCCTCAGATAAGGACAGGCCTCTTTGCTGAAGCACTGCACACAGCAGTGATGAGCTGCTCCAGAAGCTGAGGCTTGAAGGACAACACAAATGGCTTGGAAGGGTGCAGAAGTCCCAGCCTCAAGCTCTGGCTGACCGCTGTGTGCAGTGTGATCTAAACACCATAGCAGCGAGGCAGTTTAACTGGCCCCACCAGCTGAGCAGACAGCATTCCTCAGCACAGCAAAGGACATACAAGCCACAGGCAGGCACTGGGAAGGAGAAAGTTCAGCCAAAGCGGCAGTGAAGGAAACTGAGCAGCAAAGTGATTTAGGACAGCTCAGCTATCGCCTCGCTCCTTTTTTTAGGCTGGGTAGGTCTATCACAGCACCCTCCTCCTGCCAACGTGGGCTCTTCATGTCCGTGCTTCAGCACTGAGCTTCCCCTCCTCCAAGAAGGAAGAAACCCCACTCCAAGGCATAGGCCCAAGCATGGGAATTTCCACCTTTCTTTCCCCACTTTCTCCTCTCACAGCGAGCCCACGCAGCCCTGCCTGCCTGCGCGAAGGAGAGGCCGGGCTGTGAATCACCACCAGCAGCGGGGAAAGTACAACCCGTGCTGCTGCCATCGCCGGCTACGTTGCGAGCTCGGCTCACCAGGAGCCTGCAGGGCGATCAGAGCCCCGCACACCGGGCAGCCCGCAGCCCCGGGGGCGGCACGGCGCCTTCCCACGTTCCCCACGCAGCAGCGGGGCGGGCGGGCTGGCAGCGGGGCGCGGCCGTGCCGAGCTCCTGGGGGCACAACAGGCTTTAAGGAAGGCTCGAGGCCGCAGCCCCAACACGAGGCACCTCCGGACCTCACCGCCCCTCAGCTCCGGCCCTCAGCGCAGTGCCTCCATGGCGCCCGGGGCCGCCCCTAACATGGCCGAGCCGCGTGCGCGGGGCCGCTCCGGCCATGTTAGACGGCCCGGCGCGGCGGGAGCCATCTCAGCACCATTTTGGGCGAGCTCCGGGCACGGGAACGGCGGCAGCGCCGCCCGGCCCCGCTCCGACACGTGCGCACGCTCCGCCGTGGCGCCCACGGGCCGGGCCGGGCCCCGCCGCTCGCTTCGCGTTCCTCCCCGCCCTCCCGGCCCCGCCATGTGCTCGGCGGCAGCGCTACCTCTCCAGGCTTCTTGTTGCGCAGCTCCAGCGTGAGCCGCTTTTTCATCTCCATTCTCCCGCTGCCGCCGTGCCGGGCTGAGCCGAGCCGAACCGAGCAGAGCTAGAACCGAGCTCGCCGAAGCCGAGCCGAGCCGAGCCCGCCGGAGCCCGCGCGCCGCCGCCGCCGCCGCTTATATAGAGGAAGGCGCCAACGGCAACAAAGGCGGCGCGCCAAGCGCCCCCTGGCGGCTCCGCGCCCCTCCGCGCCGCGCCGCCCCGGACCCCGCCGCGCCACAGCGCCCCCTGGCGGGTTCCGCCGCGCGTGGCGGGCGAGGGGCGGCCCTCGACAAAATGGCACCCCGGGGCGCGGGTGGGGGTGAGCGGGGCCGTGCGGCTCAGCGCCCTGCTTCAGGGCTCCGTCTCCTCGGGGAGAGTGCTGGCGGGCGGCCGGGCCCGTCGCGCAGCCGCAGTGTGTGGTGGCACAGCCATGTCCAGCGTGGAGGCGTGGAGTGACGGTGCAGTTCTGCAGGCTCGCCCTGTGCTCATCATGGCGACGTTTGGACTCAAAAAACGCTGCCCCGGTCTGAATTGTTCAGGTGGTCCCAATGCCTTCAGTCCTTGCGGATGGGAGCCAGGACAAGGTTAACCCAGTGCAGGGGAAATCACCACATGACGTCCCCTCATGGCTGCGGGGCTTTGGGATCTCCTCCATGTCCCAGTCCCTGGTTGGGACAAGGTTGCTGTATGATCTCCCCATTACCAGCAGTTCACCACGTTACATCCCCTCACTGCTTCCCTCATGGCTGTGGAGCTTCAGGGGGACACATCCAGGTCCCATTGCTTGGACATGATAGGGTCACTGTGTGGTTTCCCCATTATCACAGCTCCCATCATGGCTGCGGAGCCTCAGAGTCACCTCCAGGTCCCCAGGGCATGGCCAGGGTGAGGTCACTGTGTGACTTGCATGTTATGAGGAGGTCATCACATCTCACAGCTCCCCCCATGGCTGCAGGGCTTTGGGATCTCCTCCATGTCCCAGACCCTGGCTGGGACAAGGTTGCTGTATGATCTCCCCATTACCAGCAGGTCACCACGTTACATCCCCTCACAGCTCCCCTCATGGCTGTGGGGCCTCAGGGGGACACATCCAGGCCCCATTGCTTGGACAAGATAGGGTCACTGTGTGATCTCCCCATTATCACAGCTCCCATCATGGCCGTGGGGCACTGGGGACATGTCCACATCCCAGTACATGATTGGAATGAGGTGACTGTGTGATCTCCCCATTGCCACAGCTCCCATCACAGCTGCAAGCTGGGATGCGGCACTGCCCTCTGTGCTCAGCCTCCACTCCAAGATTCCTCGGGGATGTGGCACTTTGTTAAACCTTGGCTTAAAAACATGCTGGGAAGCCTCTCCCATCACTCCATGTAAACAGGAACAGGAGTGCAGGCAGAGCAGTGCTGCAGTCCCACATTGTCCCCTTTGGCAGTGGGCCACCAGCCGTCCTCCTCTGAGGAAGTGGCTTAGCTGTGTTACCGTCCAGCTCTGCCAGTTGGCTCCAACACGAACTGTGTTTTACGAGGAGCAGCAGAAGGAAGCGGCCATGTTCCACAGAGGGCTTGGACCTTCGAAGGGGTCTGAATGAGTGCTTTGTGGGAGAAGCATCGTCACAAAGAAAAGCTGTGTGTGGAAATGGTGTGTTCTGGCATCGATGTGATCTGCTTTGCTCGTGCCGTGGTTTCTCCAGGCCCACTGCATTCCAGGAGCTCCAGGCTCTCTGCCACAGGGCATCACAGTGCTGTCCCCTCTCCCTGATGTCCCGTGAGGAGCTTCAGGGCTGGGGCTGCATGGAGGTGTGCAAGGGCTAAAGAATGATAGAATCATAAAATCATTAAAAGAGGGGCAATTTAGGCCAGATGTTAGGAAGAATACTTTTTACCCAGAGGGTGGTGAGACCCCAGCACTGCTGCCCAGAGCTGTGAGTGCCCCATCCCTGAAGGTCCCCAGTGCCATGGATGGGCACTGGGCAGCCTGAGCTGAGGGAGAGGGATGTCACCTAGCCCAGAGCAAAAGGATGGGAGCTCAGTGATCTTTAAGGTCTATTCCAACCTAAGCCATTCTATGATGCTATGATTAAGTCTGGAACAGACCCCTAAGATCACCCAGTCCAACCCCAACCCATCACACCATGCCCATTGACCATGTCCCTCAGTGCCACATCTCCACATTCCTTGCACATCTTCAGGGACGGTGACCCCACCACCTCCCTGAGCAGCCTGTGCCAATGCATTACTACTGTTTCTGACAATAAATTGTTCCTAATGTCCATTAAGTGTCCTGCATGCTGGATCCCACTGGGGACACCGGACAAGCATGGAGAGCAGCCCAAGACTGGAATAAAGCCCAAAGCCTTGCAGCAAAGCCCAAAGTGTCACCTCCTTGTCCTGTCCCAAATGCTGCACTGCACAGGCCCCATTAATTGCATTCCCTCCTTCACTGGGTGAATCCAGGCTCCTCTGGTCCCTCTGGGTCTTCCCGAGGCCCTGCCCTTTGCACTGAGGACAGCAGGTCCCAAAACCTCATCCCTCCCCACCAAGAATCCCATTTGCTCCAAGCTTCTGCAGGCTGCCCCTGGGCAGAGCAGCTGGGAGATGAGCCGAGAAACCCCCTCCTTTCCTCCCCCCACCCCCCCCCCCCACCTCCCCACCCCCTTGCTGATCTGCATTTGTTTTAAGGTCTCTTTCATGTACTCTTTGAGGCTCGTTTCCTGTTCTTTGTAGAAAACAATGCTTCCCTCCCCAGCCCCCCCTGGCCCATCCCAGGGCGGCTTTATGTCCCCTCCCTCGGGATTCACTGCGCTGGGTTCCCTCGTTTTAAGTTCGCCTTAAAACACGAAACCCCGCTCTGATTGAACCCAATTGATTTTAAAGCTGTGTCTGGTATTTGATGTCTGCTAGATGCATTTAAACGGATCTCAACTTTCTGCATTGGGCAAATCAGCACGAAGCTGGTAATTCACTGTGCAAGGGACAGGGATGGGAAGGCTGAGATCTGAGTGCTGACGTGGGGCAAAATTCAGGTCTGAGGCTCTGTGTAAGCTGCAGTGGAGATGCTCAGAATAACGCGTGACCTATTATACAACACGATGTCATGGCTGTGCTTTGCACTGCTTGAACTGCTTTGTTCTTGGCACAGTGCCTCGCTGAGTGGATCCTGCACAAATAGGGCATCGCTGCTGCCTGCACCACAGTGACTTTCACACCACGCCGTACCCGTATCCCAGCACAGAGATGAGATTCCCCAGGCCTCCTGGCTGTTGTGAATCCCAAGCATCCAGTCCTGCGGGGATATAGTGGGATCCAACCACAGGAGACCAGAGCAGCTCCTCCAGCAGCACCTTGGTGGCCGTGTGGAGATGGAGGAGCGTTTCACTGGGGCATCTCACTCCTAAGATGGGATGTGTGGGAAGGTGCAGTGATCTTCTCCCTTAGCTGAAGGAAGTAACCCAAAGATTCTGTTACAGATTTACAGACAAATAAAGCATCGACTGCGAGATGAGAAAAACGGTGTTGCATCCAACAGCCCAGCAAGAAGAAGGTGGATAAAGATAACAGTTCTCCGAAGCCGTGAAGAAGGAATTCCGTGATTCTTTCTGCTGGGAAGTGGGGCTGTGAAGCTTGCAGGACTGCTCGGTGCCAGCAGAGGGAAGCATCCCCCCGGCTCCGGATAGACCTTATATCGGCCTTCAGTGCCTACAGGAGTCCACAGGAAAGATGAAGGAGGACTGTTTATACGGGAATGTGGTGATAGGAATAAGGGGCAGCGGCTTTCAGTTAAAAGAGAGGAGATTTAGATTGGATGTTAGGATAAATATCCTTGCCGTGGAGGTGAACAGGCTGCCCAGAGAAGCTTTGGATGCCCCATCCATGAAAATGCTCAAGGTTGGATGGGGTTTCGAGCATCCTGATCCAATGGAAGGTGTCACTGCCCATTGGGTTGGGATTGGATGGCCGTTAAGGTCCCTTCCAACCCAAACCGTTCTGTGATGGATGATTCTATGGCCACCAGGCAGCTCTTCCAAGAGGGCAACGCAGAGATGCCCGAAGGGTTTGGATGCCTCCAGGCACTTCTGCTCAGTGCCTGGAACAGGAGCTGTTGTCTGAGGGCTCCCAAAAGGTAGCAGGATGAAGGAGGCACATCCAGAAGGAGGCTCAGCCTGATTTTGCCTCTGACTTGAACACTGTGCCTCCAAGAGCAGGCAGGATTGATCCCCAAAAAGCAGAGGCACTGCAGTTTCATGTGCAGTATTTCCCCAGTGTGGGATAAAGTCACGATTCTCTCCTATTTGCAGTGTTGCTCTTTTATTGGTGATTCTCCTAACGGTGCACCTGGGACATCAGTCTGTCTACCCTGAGCTTTTTGCACAGCGAGGGCCCTACAAGCTTTGCAGTTTGTGCTTTAATATTTTATCTGCTAGTCCCTGGCTGGAAAAGAAAATCCAACCACTCTCAGTGGAAATTATTCGTCCTGCTGTGTGACTCACAACAGAGGCTGTATCAGGTTTGAAACATGCAGGTGGCAGACAGACACCCGTTGGTTCCTTTGGACTCTTTACAGATAGATTTTTTTCAATCCCAGCCCAGGGGTTCCTCAGTCCAAGATAATTTATTCTCTGTGCTCTGCAGGAATTAGCTTTGCCTTATACCTGTGTAACCATACAACACGCAGCTCCTATCTCAAAGCAGATCTGGAGGCACCTTGCCCATCACTGAACTGTCCAAGAGGGAATAGAGCAGGGAAGCTGTATCCCATCACTCTCCAGAGATTATACCAGTGCCTTCTGGGCCACTTTCTCCCAGCAAATACCCCCAGCATCATTTCCACCTCATTCATGCTTGGAAACGTGGAGTGCGACCATGCAGCCTGAGGGCAGTGGGGATGTGTCCAGCCCTAGTGAAGGATGGGGTGCCTTCAGCCTCACCCCAGCACAGTTGTCACCTCTGAGCTGCCTCTGACTGTTTGCAATATGTGGAGAGAAGAAAAAAAAAACAAAGGAAGGTGGTGGATAATTACTGTTTTTGCTGGCTCTGTAATGTCTTCCAGCTCAGCTGGACCAAACAAAACAATGCCAGGAACTGTCATTATGGCTATTACTGCGTTGTGCTACCGCAGGATTTCAGATCCTCTGTGAGGAGTCAGCACTGAGGGAGACCACAGAGAAAACCTGTCCTGGGAGCTGGCAGGAGGCACGCAGCTCCAGTGAGAAATAAACTTTGGGTGCCTCAGGCCCTGAGATGCACCACAGCTGCTGGGATGAAGCACTGCTGAACTGGCACAGATCTCTCCATAGACACTTAGAAAAATTGGGATTTTTATCCCAATTTTATCTCTTAAAATCTCTTTTATCACACCACAGCTCAGCCAAAGTGCTCTTGCTGCTGCGTTTGTGCAAATATTGTTCTTGCAGGAGCAGCATCACAACAAGAGCATCCCTGGATGAGCTGGAGCTTGTCCTCGTCACCTCCGCAGAGCCATGAGCGTGCTGGGGCCGCTGTGCTCTGTGCAAAAAAAGAGGATTTGGGAAACTGCTCATTGGGAAATAGTCCCATGGGTGCCACAGGGAGAGGTGGGTTGGGCTGCAGATGGGACAGCTCCATCTCCTTGTTCCCATCGCAGTGCCAGGAGATTGGCAAGGACATGGCCTGGAGGCTGGGTTCCCAGGGCTGCCTCCTCCGCTGTCACTGGTGTTGTGCAACCCTTCCCTCCTTACAGAGGGTGTGGGCAGGAACCCTCTCACGTGGATGCAGCTCGGGGTGCAGCTGAGCTTTGGAAGCGGCCGTGCACCGGCACCAGCGTGGTCCATCCTTTGTGCCATGTTCTGCACTGCGGTTGCATCCAGCCCTGCATTAAGGTCACCACAAAGGCCTACAAGAGAGCGGTGCAGTCGTGATGTGAGGATGTTTTATTGTGGCTGCTGTGCTCAGACTGCTGCACAGACACAGGCTGCTCAATGGCTCGCAGAAGGACACAAGCATTGCTTGTTATCCAGCAAGGCTGAGTTGGAACCACAAAGGATGCTCTCTGCATTTTGTCTGCTTTAGGAAAGAGGAGGGTGGCTCGTGCCATGTGGTGGTTTCAGGTAGGTGGAGAGGGATCCAAGCACATGGGGTGAAAGGTGCATCTATGCACACAGGTGGGAAAGCAGATGAGGCAGTGGGAATGAGCAGAGTGGGTGGAGAGCTGCAGGAATGGGCCTGGAGGTTTTCCAGGTCTGACCAAGCTGGAGGGCATCAACACAGCCAGCAGGCAGCAGGTTTAAAGCAGGTGAAAGGAAGCACTTCTTGACCCAGCATGTAGTTAAATTGGAGCAAAGAGCTGTAGGGCATGGCCTCAAAAATGGCCTTTAAAAAACTGAGATACACGTGCATAGCATGGCTCTGATCTGACCTAAGAAATATGACGGCCCAGGACCTCCAGCCAAGGAAGTGCTAAGTCACCGACCACCAGAAGATGGGGCAGGATTGTTTCCTGCTTCCTTCCTTTTTACAATCCTTCAGAGAACAGATACTGCCATGGGCAGGACTATGGGATCGTGGGACCATAGAATCATGGAATCATTAAGGTTGGAGAAGAGCTCTAATGTCACCAAGCCCAACCCAGCCCATCCCACCATGCCAACTAACCATGTCCTCAAGAGCCACATCCCCACATTTCTTCCAGGGATGGTGCACCCACCACTTCCCTGGGCAGACTGTTCCTTCCCTGCTCTGCCTTCTTTGCTGCTTACAGAGTTAGAAGGAAGGCACCAACTCCCCATGCTTTACTCTGTTTTTCGCAATGAAGGGCAGCGGATGGGAGTGACCATAGTGATTTCTCCCTTCCTGACACAAAGGCATCACCTCCTTCTTTCTTGCCCAGCAGGGAGGGGAGTAAAGGCACCGGGGGGTCTCCCCTCAAGGACTTGGCAGCCTCTGGCTCCCAGGGATGCTGCCAACACTGCTATTGGGTCTCTCACCAAACTTGCACAAACCTTCACCATCTCCTCCTGCCAAAGCTTTGCGCCACTCTCAGAAGGGATTGCAGTGCTGGATAAACCTGGTGCAAAGCACTGCCAGGCTTCTGCCAGCTTGGATGGAAAGCTGCAGACTCAGCTCAAGTGAGAAGGAGTCTTCTCCTCATCTCTTTCCATTTTTGAGTCTCTTTAGTCAGGAATCTTCCAAGTAGGAAAGGATAGAAGGGTTGGTTAGCAAGGGTCTGCCCTGCCCTGCTCAGTGTGATACTTCCCAGGACTTGAGCAGCCCTCACTGTGTTCGTGTCCTGAGCGGGGAGAGCTCTGCTGGAGCTCTTCCAGTGCTGCTGAGAATGAGGGGATTTTCTCTCTCCAGATGCAGATAGCTTGGGCTTTGGAAAGAGAAAAGTCCATGTTCAGCCCCTGCACATGCAGCAGCTCCTGCTGGGTTGTGCAAGCCTGAGTCTGCTGCGCGTATACATGACCACACTGAGAAGTGCATGTGACAGATGACAGCACTGGCAGAACTTCATTTAATTATCACTGTTATTGTTGTTCCTATAAGCAATTAAATGATTTGGTTTTTAAAACAAACCTGTATTTCAAAACAAGCATAGCGGGTGGGGGGGGGGGGGTGTCAGTTTGGCAAAGGATATTCGGTTGATTGTAAGGCATCCTGTCTGGAGCAGAGATAATGGAGTGCCTGGATGGTTGCTCAATGATGATGGATTGGTGGGGAATTGCTCCTGGACCCTGTGAGCAGCCCTCTGGGGCCTGACAAGGCTTGTGCTCCGCTCTCCTGAGGGTTGTCTTGCACAAGGGCTGGGGCAGTGATGTTGTAAAGAGCAGGTGGGTCAGCCCTGAGAGCCACACCTCGCGTGGGGTGCCATCCGTCTTCGCTGTCACCGCTGCTGCTTTTTGGTTGCCTGGAGCCCTTGAGCTGCGTGGTGGAGAAACACAGATATTTACAGCTCTGCAGATGTGCACAGGAGCAGTGCACAGCTCCCGCTAGGCTGCGCAGCAGCAATGGAGACGGATGCTTTCATTTGGCACTGTAAAGCTCATCCGGCTTTAGCACGTCTCCCGCTGCTGATTTTATATCTTCCAGACCATGGTTTGCTAAACAGCTTCCAAACCAAGCGGAGGCTGCAATCCCTGCCCTGTGGAGCTGTGAATGTTAGGAATTATCCAACTGCTCAATGTTAGCAAGGCTCCCAAGTCACTTCCCTGTGCCTTTATACCTGGCAGCAAGAATTGCTGCTCCATATCCAGCATGTCCACCTGCCCCGGATCCTTCTGGATGTGGGCAGTGAGATGGAATGGGGCAGTGGGCAGCCAGAATATCTGAGTTCCTCTCTTGGCTCATCCAGTGTGAGAACTGGGATGAGTCCTTCATCTCCATCCACCCCAGGGCTCTGATTCATATGTGCTGAGCACACAGCAGTGGGTCTGTGGGATGCCTGTGCACCCTCCTCACCGTCCACCAGCAGTCACAGCCCTGCAATGAGCACATGGAGGCACGTGCCCCTGAGCCACAGCTTCTCCTGATGAATTGCTTAAAGCCTCCCACAGCAGTGCAGATGGAAGCCTCCATGTGAGCTGCCCTGCTTTAAGCCCCCCTGCTTGCACTGCCAGCTCATGGCTGTCCCATTCTGTGGGGGATGGCAAAACCACAAAGCCCAGCATGCTATGTCCTGTGTTAGAAGCAAGGGGGAGAGGAGGCAGGAGCTCTTAGGTGGGAGGTAAGGACCCATGGGGGTTGTCTCCATGTAGCTCTCTTGTAAACTTTGACCCCATGCTCTCCACCTCCAGCCCACCCCACATCCCTGCTGCCCCCAGGCAGGAGAATGCAGCCATTAGGAGGAGATGGGACAGAGGACTCAGCAGGAAATCAGCCCCTCTCCCTGTGACCTGAACACTGCTGACTGATGAATCAGGGAAGATTCAGATTCCTGACATCCTGCCATTACTTATTCATCGTGTGGTACAGGATACATCAGTGATGCTCAGCACTTCGCTCGTGCAAAGGATGCCAGAGCTTTGGGGGTGGGAAAACAAATTATTTTTGAAGGTGGCTGCATGAAGCAGGCATTGTGTGTCCAGGCAATGCCTTATTCTCAAATCCCCTCTCTGCTTCTTTCTCTGCATCTCACTGTGAGCCCATGGTACCCTGGGTACCTTCAGCACACCAAACGCCGTGATCCATTCAGAGGCTGTAAGTGCATAAGAAACAAATTTCACCCCAAGTTTCTCCAGCACAGCAGTGAAGACATCCAGGGACAGGAGCAGCCTGCTGATCTCTGAGCTCCTGCTTTGAGTTGCAGTGTCTGTCCTAGAAAGAAGCTTTGTCTTAGTGGTATGCAACATGGCTCAACCATGCTGCAGATAAATGCTGCAGTACTTAACTAGCATTGCATTTCAAAATCTATGTGAATTTGCAGAATTCTTGTAAGCCCTGGCATCTCTGGGAAGTGTTGCATGGCTCAGGTCTCCCTTTTTATAGAAGTATGAGAAGAAATAATTACACTTACCAAAGAGTTCCAGGGTAAATTCATCCCGGGCAGCCTGGAAATGTCACAGCAAAGCAGGGGTGTGAGCCTGAGCCTCAGAGACTGCATGCACAAGCACAGAGATAGGGAGAGGGACTGAAACAGGTATGGGGATGAGGACAGGGAAGGGGACAGGGACAAAGAAAAGGGACAGAGACACAGGCAGGAACACCTCAGGTCTTGGTCAGACCCTGCCTGGTGATGCTGAACCTGATGCCTCCCCTTCTCCATCAAGACAAGCTGGTCAAATAATGAGCTTTTATCCTTAAGAAAGCAATGTAGTTCTTCTTCTCCCAACCCTACACGAAGGAAAATGGTGTTGGTCTTTGGGAAAGGTACAAACACTGCCAGTTTTCATGATGCCCTGAATGGGATTGAGGAGGAAAATGTTTGCAAAGCAGTCACACAGAGGTGTCCCATCCAGCCAATTCTTTCACTAAATAACAAAATGTACAGCTAGAAGAAGTGTGGTCTATCTTTGGTAATACGTGGCAGCCACTGAGGGAAAGTTGAAAAGTGGCTTGAATTTAATCTCTGGAAATGAATGCAGTTTACTGCATGTTTTTTTTTTTTTTGGGGGGGGGGGGGGGCAGTGAAAATGGTTATACTGTTTATTAAGCAGCAATCCATAGGAGGCTGTGCAGATCTGTTCCTCCCTTAGGAAAACCAGGGCTGGGAGCACAGTGTGTGCGCCTGCGCAGGTAACCCGCCTAGGGGCAGGCGGATGATTTCAGGCTGCATTTCTACCTGCTCTTCCAACCCTTCCAGCTCACGCTTCCCTGCCCTCCCTCTCTGCCCCTGCCCATTTGGGAGCACAGATATAAACCCTCCAGCCAATATGTTTCCTATGGGGGACAGTGAGCTTTGCCTGGAGGGTGCTCATGGCTCTCACCTCATCCCAAAGCTGTCCTTAAAGACGGAGCGAGGCAGTTCACTGCCTGCAACCACAGAAGCTCCAGAAGCTGGGCAAGTTGTTCTCCTGACAATTCACCTCTCCCACAGGTAAGTACTGCTGGGATGAGCAGCAAGTACTGCTTTTCTATTCCTTTCTGCTTCTCCTGTGCATGTCTCCAGCATCCCCTCGCCTCTTCTTGACTCAGCGAGGAGATGGCATTTACCCTCCAGGATCTGCTTCTTTGCTCACTTGGAGATGGGCTTTACCCTCCTGGGTCTACTTCTTTTCCTATGCAACCACTTGTGTTGCTGTAAGCACGTGATGCACAACACCAGGGAGCAGCAGCTCATCCCTGTGGAGCATATGAGCCCATGGAAACCCAACATTGCAGAGCCAGGGCACAGCCCAACCCACCTGCATCTCCTTTCTGCTGCTTTTATTGATGCAGTCTCACCTGCTTGGGAGGACACAGCCCAACCCACCTGCATCTCCTTTCTGCTGCTTTTATTGATGCAGTCTCACCTGCTTGGGAGGAATCAGCCTGGATTAAAGAAAGGATGTCATTAATTTGTAATTGGAAGGGAGCAGTGCAGGTTTATCCACAAGTCGGTTTGCCTGATAGAGGCAGGGGGCTGCAGACGAGCTTGTGGCCATGTTGCATTTGCAGGCTTTCTGCCTTTGGACTTCTTGGGAAGAGAGGCAGAGGAAACTGGTTGCTTCTCAGCCTTGCACACCTACGGCCACTGCTGAGCTCAGCAGCGTTCCTCAGCTGCTGTAAGCAGTTTCTCCATAATAACACAACTAACCAAGGAGCGATTGTAAGATAAACTTCCCTTCCTTGTGCTAGACCCAAAGCTGAGAGGGATTTAAAGGGAGCGCTGCTTTCCACTCATTTCTTCCTGTGCCTTGGGCATGCTCAGTGCCAAAGAGCCGCAGCAGCCCCAGGAGCTCCAGCGTCCCCAGCACTGAACCCCGGAGTCTGAATGGTGTTCCCAAACCTCCAGGTTTGGCACCCGTCTCTGTCAGCCTCCAGAATAGCTCCAAAGCCTCAAGGATTTGTGAACAAGGAACTTGATTGGAACACTGATTTTTTCCAAAGGCTGAGAAATGATGTGCAGATGGTGGGTAGGAAAAGAAATGAAGAGGAAAGGTTGGATTTTGGTTAGAATCCTGCTCAGAAATGCAATTCCTCCTCTATCAGAGGCCAGGCTGAGGATAAGAGGTGTGAAGCTTGGATGCCTTTCACTTGGCTTATTGCATTCAAAGTGGAATCACTGCCGGCAAAGGGACACAATCCCAGGCCTTTGCTCCATGCCTCAGGATTCTAGGAACATCCCAAGTCTGAACTGGTGCTTGCACTGAGCTCCAGCCCTGGGGTGAATGCTGCAAAACGATGAGAAAGGACGGAGCCAATGAGCAATAAACCCTGCAGATCTCCACTCCCAAAAGGTAGCGCACAGCCCATGAGGTGTGGGGAAGTCCTCTTGGCAGCAAGATCTGAGTCATAAAGAAAGTGAAGCAAAGGCAGAAGGCAGGGTGACAAGGGCAGGGCTGGGACATGGAGCAGCAGTGACCCCCAAAGAGGGATGTTAGTGCTACGGATGTGGCGACGGTGACCATTCCAAGCTCAGAGCTCAAGGATATTTCCTAGGGTCGTTTGTGACTTCTGATTGCGGGGAGAGAGCAGGAAATGTCTACAATGCAATGTGTGCTGGGAAGAGGATGAGTCTTTCATAGCAGGGTAAGGATGCTGTACAACATGAGCGCGTGCAGGTGTGCAAGGGGCCGGTGGGCAGCACACTTCTCCCCGTTCCGTTTGTGCACGCAGGTGCATGACTAACCCACTCCTCTCCTTCTGCCCAGGCAACCCAACGATGCCGAGTATATTCTCCTACCAGAGCTCTGAAATTGACTGGTGTGAAAACAACTTTGTGCGCTCGCCGATCATCGCAGAGTACTACAACACGGTGAGTGTGGAGCATCCCAAGGGCAGAGCTGCCTTTGGGATACGAGATGGAATGGGTCAGCCACGTTTGCTCCCCTGCTCTGAGCTTCCTGCTGTTAGAGGGTGTTTAATTGGGGAGCTGTATGTAAATCCTGGGGGTTTGCTGCCCATAAGCAGAGCTGGGGTCTGGGATTCTCCAGGCACACATGGGGCTGAGTTCCCACTGAGCAAAGTCTGGCAGTGCTCCTTAGCCCAGATTGGTGAGATCCTGTTATACCAGTCCTGCAGCTTGCCTGCCAACTGGGGTAAGTCCCACACAGGGCTCGTATATTCCAGCTAAATGTACAGGAGTGGCAGAATGAGAGACAGTGCTTGCATGAACCGCGTCGGGCAGGTTGGGAATCTGGAACTCTGGGCAGAGGAAAGCAGATGTGGGAGTTTCACCTCCTGTGATCCCCTTTGTAATCAGGCTCCTTTCAGCACCAGTCCCACATGCACTGACATCCATCTGCAGGCACCCGCTGTCTGCGAGTGCGTCCCTCTGCCTCCATGCAATTAGTGCTGGCAGGGGCATGAGGCCATTTACAGCCTTCCAAAGGCCTTGTTTACAACCTTCAGCAGTTACCTTTGAACACTGGAAGTTCTTGTTTCTCGTGGAAATGTCTCTTCCTTTTTTTTTTTTTTTTTTTTTTTTTTAAAAAGCATTTCCTGTTTCTAATAAATGACCTCTAATAACTATAATACCCTCTCCAGTCACACAGTTCCAATTGACCTGACAGGGTCATGCAGGAGGGATGCACGGGCTGTGTGCAGTCCCTTCTCTTTCAGGCACTGAAATAAGGACCTGCTGGTCCTGCTGCCCCCCAGTACTCAGCTCCTGGTCTGGTGTCTGCTGCCCCTGATGGATGAGTACAGGGTGCAGAGCAAAGGGGTGCAGAAGTCACTGATGCTCCCAGCAGCATTCTGAATGTCGCTGGAGGTGCCAAATGCCTCTGAGTTTGAGAACCTCATTGGCAAGAGTGGAGAGGGGCTTAACTCCAAACAGATCAGAAAGTCTGAAAGTTGGACTTTTAAAATAAGAATTAGTACTGGAAGAAACATTCGCCCAAGCTCTGAGGTCAGCACTCAGATAGCATTTTCCCAACGTGTCTTTGGAGCTGAGACCATATTTTTACAAGGACTGTGATTTATACCCCCTGTTGGAGTGGCTCAGGATCACACCAAGAGGTACCTCAGGAGCTCTGTCCCATGTCTGAGCTCCCAGTGGCACACTGCCAGACCCCAGCTGCTATGGTCAGGTGCACAACCGTCCTCCTAACGTCCCAAAGTCCTCTGAACCCCATAAAACATTAACTCTTAGATCTCTGCCTTTACAGCAGAGGAAACCACTCCTGCAGTTTCTGGCTTGGGATATAATTCTTGTTTAGGGAATGGCCAAGATCAAGACTTGCCTTGCTGCCTGCAGCAGGACTGCTGTATGGACTTCTCTCCAAAACATAGGAGGTAGAAGAGCAAACCCTGAGGAACCACTGCTGTCTGAGCAACTGACAACAGTCCCCAGAGCTGCACTGTGCTCAGAGCAGGGAATCCAAAGCCAGCAGGAGCAACACCTCCATGGCATCGCCCTCGGTCCATGCAGGCTAGCTCTCAGCCCTGCAGCACTGGGAAACACTCTGCTCAGAGCACCATCCTAGGCGTGATTCCAGAGTCCTGTGTCTCCCTCTCTTCTCCATTCCTTTGTTCCCCATGTTCAAATCTTCAGATCGCTTCCTCCCTGCTCAGGCTTTATGGACCTTGTCTCACTGCCCTGCCTGGAGACAATTATATCAGTATTGACTTCAGCACCGCTTTGTCAGAGTTTTAGACTAGCTGGGAACCCAGCCAGCTCCTACTCAATGCTCCTAAAGCAGCAGGGCTTCCTAATGGAGCATCCTTTCTGCATCTTCTTCCCAACACTGCCCATGGCTCCAGCTGGAAGCTCTGTGTCAGCAGCAACATACTGCTGAGCATCACTCTGCAGCAGACGCTCTCACTCTCATCCCTGCCTGGGTTGGATGCTTTTTATTAGGAATAAGCACCAGGGGTATGAGCAGAGAATGTAAACAATATCGTAAAGTCCCTAATAATTAATACATCGTGGCTCATGATTGCACTGCAATTCAGTGACAAAGCTCTAACTATTTATAGTGAGACTCGGTGACCCAGAAATTTATTGTCTTCTGGCTGTTTGCAGTTGAACAGTGTTGTGCTACATGAGGGTCATCAGTCAAGGACCTGTCATTCTACTCCCCTTTTTTTTTTTCCTTCCTGCAATAACCAATGAGGATGCTGGTAATGACATCCAGATCCTCAGCACTCTCTGGCTAAGCACCAGGAGCTCTCACACTGTCAGATAACCACAGCTCCATTGATAAGCCTGGAGATAAGCCTGGCTGCAGGTGTAAATCACCCACATATGCCAGATACTCATGCTGGAGTTCAGCAGCCCCATGGCAGTGGGGACACTTCACACTCTCCTCACCCTGCAGTTTGTGTGCAGCCACGCTGCTGCTTGCTGCCCCAAACACGGTGTGACACCACGATGCAGGACGGGCAGCCCCTGCTTCTGGCTATTAGGAATTTGCTCTGCACGTCCAGAGAGCCTTGGAGATATTTGCTTCCATCTCGGGCTCTGCAGGCTCTGCTGTCAGTGAAAGCCAGGTCTTTGGTCTTTAAGGGAGTGAATGCACTGCAGCAACACTTTGAGAAATCTCCTTCCACTGCAGAAAATCATACAATCAGAATTCCAGAGTGGTTGGGATGGAAGGCCCTTAAAGGTCATTCTGTCCAGCCCAGGCCACGGGCAGGGCCTTCTCACATCAGATCCATTCAGCCTGGCCCTGAGCACCTCCAGAGATGGGGCACCCCTACCTGCTCTGTGGCAGCACACACTTGGGTTGCCTCTGTCTCATTTCTGTGCTTACAGAGCACAACCAGCACCTGCTGTCCCAGTCCATCCCAGGAAGCCATTCTCACTCTGCTGGGCATGGAGAAGCGGATGGCCCTCTGCAGGGCTTTCCTTTCCTTTTAGGCTGCACAGCGTACATTGCACAAGCCCTGGGGCCTTTCCCGTGATCCTGCTAATGCAGCAGGATTACAGGCATGTCACTGTTCCCAGCCTCACTTTTCTCCTAGAAAAACAAGCAGGGCTGGGACCTGACAGGTGTTGAAGACCCCCAGTTGTGGGTCCCTCGCGGCTCTGCCCCAAGCTCTGAGCCTGGCTGCTCTGCAGGGAATCACTGCAATCTGCTGGCACGGTTCTCCTGATCATCCCTCCCTGCTGATATCTGATCTTGCACTTCTCAGGCTGAATTAATGAAGTGATAATGTTGCTATCATGTAATTAATGGTGCTGTTGCAATGCCCACTGCAGCAGGGATCCGGACCTCCCTGTGTGCAATCTCAGACTCCCGCGTTTCCTCACTTGGACACACATGCTGGCACTTGCATACTGCTGTGTCTTCTGCAAGCATTTGCTCTCCTTGTGATCCCTGCCTGTTTTCCAAAACCCTCTTGAACCATTTCACAGGAAAAGAAATGCTTACAACGCAGTTGGTTACTTCAACACATAGTTTGGTTTCGTGATCATTTCCAAACTGTCTGACCTCAAGCGTGCATTGGAACCAGCACTTCCCTTCTCATTTTGGAACAGAGACAGGCCTGGATTTGGCTGTAAGCACACACAGAGAACCTATACATTTGCCCTAAGAATTGCTGTTTGTAGGCACATGGACTGGTTTCATGAAAACCACAGTGAAATTCAAGATTGATCTCTGTTTGTTGAAGGGAATTGAGGCCTTACATTAAATGTGAAGGGTTCTTCCCTCTGCAAGGTGAGGGGATGTGCTTCAGGTCTATGACAACATCCCTGGGATTTGCAGCCCTCTTCCCCTAAACTCACATCCCTCTGTGCCATTGCAGTGTACCTGGTGCACAGTGGGGATGCAGAGGGATGAGCCTGCAGCTTTGGGGTGACACTCCAGGCTGGGCTCTGGGACAGTGTCTGGCTGGAATATGAAAGGAGAATTGTCAGGGTGAGATAAAAGCTGTGCTGGTGGCTGGCCAAATAACAGCATGGCAGATGGCTGTGCTTGGCTCTTCCAAACCCACTGCACTGCCTGGCAGGTGGAACATTCCACCAGATCCTAACCTTTCGTGCGCAAGAGAGATTTTCCTTAGGGACACTGAGCTTCCTGGTGATACTCCATTTATTGTGTTTGCACACCAGGTGACAATGCCTCACTTGCAGAGGTGAGGGCTGCTTCAAACTCTCTTCCTCCCTTGCTGCAGGGTGGAAAGGGCCCAATCCAGCAGTCAGGTGCAGGCTTAGAGCACTCCCTGCTCCTTCTCAGCTCCTGTGTTCTGCCCGTCAGCATCTGCTGCTTCTCGAAATGCTGGCACTGTCACCAGGATGAATCCCCATGCATTTTCCTCCACCCCAGCTGCACCAAAGCCTGGCAATGCAGCAACTGTGCAGAGCTGGAAAACAGGGATGAATTATTTTGCTATGCATTCATTCACAAAGCATGTTCAGATAACTTTTATGACTTCATTTAATTACTGGCGTCCAGCCTACCTCCCTCCCTAGGGCAGGTGGCTTTGCATGTGACACCACAGGATGCCACCTCAGTCCAGCCCCACCTATGGGTGCCCTGCAGGTCCTGCTGCTGTCCATTGCACCTGGTTCACAGAAGCATACCCTGAGCTTGCTGTCCTCATAGAGAGCACAGCCCAGCTGCTATCACATAAGAGCCATCCTTCCAGCCCCAGCCTCACACCTCAAGAAACGCCTCTGCCCTTCTCCAGTGCCAAGGGCAATGCCTCCACACAGTGCTTTTCTCCAGAGATCCGTATGCTCTCCACATGGGGACATACTGAGACATAAGGTAAGATGGGACCTGCCCAAGATCATGCAGCAAACTGACTGTGTCTCTTGTTTTGCAGGTCAGCAATGTATGCTTCTTCATCCTTTCGGCTGCCCTGCTCCACCTGAACCGGCAGTACTGCCAGCAGCGCACCGTGCCCATGTACTTCATCTCTGGCCTTCTCCTCTGCGTAGGTGGGTGCCAATTTCTTGAGATCAGGCTGCAGAGCATTCATTCACGCTACCTTTAGCTTTGGAGATGGGTTTGTAGTGGCCAAAGCAAGGAGCAAGCTGGGGTGAGGAACTGGACAGCCATATACGTGTGAAGCTGCAGCTCGTGGCTCCTGCTGGCTCTGGGTACAGAGCTTCATGCCCTGTAAAGCCATGGGTCTGCCATTCCTGCCCTTCAGGAATGGTGTTTCTCTAAGTACTTCCCAGTCCAGATAGGCTTCTCCTGAGACAGAGCTGCACTGATACAAGCTGTCCTCACTCCCTGCAGGTATCTTCTCCATGTACTTCCACATGACCCTGAGTTACGTGGGACAACTCTTGGATGAGCTCTCCATCCTCTGGACGCTGGCTGTGGCATATTCGTTTTGGTACCCAAGGGCTCACTTCCCCAGGTGCATCAAAAGCAGGTATGGCTCAGTGGGAAATGAGTTTCCAGGCTGCAAGGGATGGGAAACTGCTGTTGATATGTGACCCTAAAAGCCAGCTCTCAGCATTTTGCTCTTTGGCCAGACCCTACACTACTCACTTCTGGATCCTTACAGAGGGGCACAAAGCCCCTGGAAAGGGCTGTTCAGAGCTCCTGTTGCCTGGAGCTACCTGCCCTCACAAAGCTGTACAGGAAGCTTTGTACAAAGGATCTCAAAAAGAAGAGATTTGGGCAAGTTTTTTTTCTTGGTGTGATTGGATGGGGACAGCTGTGTTAGGAACATGGGGACTGCTCCAGTTTGTGCACATCTTTGAAGGGACTGGAAGTCCTCCAGCCTTTAAGGGAAGCAGAGAACCATCTGGGGCAGTGCAGGACTTGGGCACTTCACACATACTAGGAAATTACATGTTCCTGAGCACTGACATTGAATTACCCATGCTGTCAAACTCTGGTAGCATCCCCTGACATTATCAGAGGGGATGGGGCTTTCCATAGGCCAAAAAAGTCCAAGATAACATCCCGTGTTGCAAAGGGTGTTTGCAGAAGGGCTGGATGCAGAAGGGCTGGGTTGCAGCAGGATGGATGGAGGGATTGAGATCAGCAACAGGAGCTCAGCAGAGTTTTGTTAAGAGGATGCTCCCGTCCTGGCAGGCTTGCTGAGCCCTCCGATACAGCCCTTAACAGAGCTCGCTCCCATCCCGCTCCTCCCATGCCACGGAGGAGGTCACCGGGAGTTCACTGCGGAGACGTGGCTGGGGGAGGCAGCGAGAGGGGAAGGGACTTGGGAAGGGATTTGCATGTGAAAGGCCTCTCCGAGCCCTATTGTTGCTCAGTCAGCCCAAATCCGCGCTGCTGAAGGCCCTGCCCCCGCTGCTGGGACAGCAGCTCTGCAGCCCTTCCCTCTGCACAGCTCCATGCCTGGCTCTGGCATCGCCGTGGCGGTGCACGAGTCATCCTCAGCTCTGTCCTGGACCGACCAGGGGATTTAGCAAAGCAATTTCTCGGGCAGTTCTTGAGAAACATAAAATATATCCCGGCTTTCCTGCCAGGACTTCTGCAGAGCTGAGGACGGTTATATGCAAACAGGTTGGAGGTGCTGGAGGGTGGCTTCCTTTCTCAGGCAACAGCCAGCACCATCCTTTACCTGCTGCACTGCGAACCCTGGAGGCACTGATACTCACTCGCAATTCTGTCGTCCCTTTAGGAAGCAATTCTACTGGTTGGGTGGTGTCACCACCGTGATCACCACCTTGATGTCCTTCATCAAACCATCCATCAATGCCTATGCGCTCAACTGCATCGCCTTCCACCTGCTGTACCTGACCTGGCGCGAGCTGAAAAAGTAAGGAGGAGGTTGAGAAGTTCATCTCTGCCATCTCTGCAGCTCTTTCTCCTTTGTGCGGGATTTGGGAACCAGTGTGGGGTTGAGGGGAACCCACTGGGATCTGGGGAGAAAGACGAAGGTGTGTTAGCATCTTGTAGCATCACTCTCACCCACTGAAGGTCAGAAATTCCTTTTGCAGAGCCACACTTTTCCAGTTCTTGTGCTCTGATGAATATTCTTGAGCAGAAACCCACCAGGTTTTGCCCTGTTGCATTAGCACATGCAAACAGGAACCTGCTGGCCCTTTTTCAAACTCACTTTCCTTCCATCCTTCCAACACAGCTCCCGTCTCCCTCTCTTCTCACTGTGTTTTCCAGGTGCAATGACCAACGTGTTCACCGGATGGCCAAAGCCATGGTGGTGTGGTGGGTGCTGGCCATCACCAGCTGGTTAAGTGACAGATGGCTTTGCTGGCTCTGCCAGGCGATCAACTTCCCTTATTTCCACAGCTTCTGGTAAGTCTCCAGCGGAGAGGGAGGAAGCCTGGCTTAAATGTTTCAGAGCTGAAGGGCCACAGAGGAGGAGGAGGGAGGGCAGGAGGGATGTGGTACTCAAACAGGGAGCAGCTGCATCTGTGCCTCCCCCTCTCCCACTTTGCTCTGTCACTGTTGGTGCTGCTCCTCATCCTGGCCCCAGCCCAAGGACTCATCCTAATCGCTGCTAAATATCCCTTACCTCCTCCATACCAACAAATGTGAAATTGTTCTAAAACCACTCCAGGTAAGCCACTTCCTTTCAAGGCACTACATCTGCTCCCAGGAAGCCATACAAAGTGCAACGCCCTTTATTTTAACAACCAAATTGAAAGACGGTGATTTGCTTTAGGAAGACATTTCAGTCCCTCGCCAAACATTGTTGTAAGTGCCATACAATGTGCGCTTTCAGATTCATCCTCCCAAGTAACTGGGATGACCAATTCAGATACCCAGACCTTCTGTGCTATGCCAGGCAAAGTAAACGGGGTGGTTTGGGGTTTAAGTCTCCTGTGTCACCCCAACTGCCCCAAACCCAGCTCTCAGAGCTCTTCTGGGATTTCTCTGTAGGCACAAACCCTGCAGGACCCATAGATCTTGTATACATTGCAGGGTTGTATACATTTGACATTTGCCTGCCATTGCCATGCAATGTGACAACTTCAGCCACACGCAGTCACAAGGTGCAGGAGGGCTGTTAGTGTTACTCCTCTCCCACACATCTTTTTTGCTTCCTTGACAGGCACGTGCTGATAGCTGTGTCCCTCCTCTACTGCTTCCCACTGGTCATGTACTTTGACGTCACCTATGAGATGCCAGCATTCAAGCCAAAACTGGGATATTGGCCCAGTGACTCCTGGCCCATCGTGGTGCCTTACATTGCCTTGGAGGAGCCTCACAAGCAGTGCTAGAGCCAGCTGCGTCCTTCGGGCATGGGGTGTGATGCACACATGTGCATCTGCACGGGGAACACCTCAGCTGTGTGCCTGCTCCCTGGACAAGGGCGATGTGGCTGGCGGATGGGGCAGGGAGCAGCTGAGGCCCCGTGGTGCTGGGCGTGAAGGAGGGTAGGAGCCCACAGACTTAGGAGACTGCCCAGGCCAACGCTGGGGAGATGAAGGTCTCCTCCTCCAGCTGATGCTCACTGAGAAGGGGACAGTGCTACATCTGTGTCCTCTGCATTACTCAGTCTGTGGCACCTTTCGCTGACAAGGGCACAGCTGGAAAGACAGAAGCCAAGCTGGTGACAGATGGGTTTGTTGGGGCTGCTCTAATTATTATTATTAATTTTATTTATTTATGTATATGATCTTGCTCAGGAGAATTGTGCATTAAAGCTATGGACACTTACTTGCTCTTTTCTTTCTCCTGAGTGCACTGTATCCCCCATTATCTGTCAGCAACCTAGGGTGGCCAAAGTTCTTTATGGCCTGGGAGAGAAATCCTCCTAGCTGACAGCCCAAGAGAGGTTCTGTTCTACCTCTTCTCAGTCCCTGTGACCCTCATCCCTCTCCAGCTCTGTTGGTTCCCAGTGTGTAACTTGTAGAGTCACCTGGAGCACTGAAAGTGCCGGCTGATGGCAGAGCTGGAACATGAGATAAACATGTCAGAATCTTTGCAAGGACAAAGCAGGAGATGTGAAGCTCCAGAGAACGACACTGCTGTGAGAGATGCTCTCCAGGTTCTCTCCATAGCACAACAGTGAAGAAGCTGCTTCTGCTGTGGATGTGCTCTGAGCCCTGCTGCATCACAGTGACGTGGAACCTGGGGCCTGGCACAGCCACTGGTAGGACAAGAGGTAATGGCCTTAAACTGCACCAGGGGAGGTTGGGATTGTCTATTAGGAACAATTTGTTCTGAGAAAAAGTGGTCAGACATTGGAACAGGCAGCCCAGGGAAGTGGTTGGGTCACTGTCCCTGGAGTTGTTTGAGAGCTGTGGACAGGTGGCAGGTAGGATATGGTTAGTGGGCATGGGGGGATGGTTGGGGTTGGATTGGGTGATCTTGGAGGTCTTTTCCAACCTGAATGATACTGTGATTCTCTGGGGGCACCAAGAGCAGAGCAGCTGGAGTTGGCTCCCTGAAGTACAGCCTCAGCAAGGTGATGTCCCTCCAGGGAACCACAGGGGTTTGGGGACACTGTCAGTAAAGCAAACAGCAGAAGCCCTTTGGGGCTCATCCTGAGCAAGAAGTCAGCACACAGCTCCACCACCGTCGTGTTGTGGGTCCTCTGCAATGGTCCCCGGAGCCACTAGATGGCAAGTTTGGCTCATGAACCCTGGGCAATATTTCACCTGCATCACGTCTGGGCCGAACCCCCAAACCTGGTCCATATCCCCCAGCACTGCACAAGGCCAGCTCTGTGCCAGCACAGCCACCATGCACGGCACAAGATGGGGACACCAGTGGCTTTTGTCTCTCTTCACCCGTCTCTTCCATCCTCCTCTTTGTCTCTCCGCATGCCATCACTCCTGCCTCTCCCCGTCACCTCGTTTCACTCCCCCTCCTCATTTCTCTCCCCCTCTCCCTCACCCCTATCCCCAGCCCATCACATTCTTCTGCAGCCTATTAATAACTTCTGGGCAATTGCACCGGGTCCCTGCTGGGCCCGGCCCCTCGCCCGCCGCTGCCCCGCGCAGCCACTGAGCGCGACGGCAGCAAGTTCAAAAGTGCAGAGGGGCTTTCACAGCCCTGCTCCCCGTCAGGGGGTGGAGGAGGCCGCTGGCAAAGAAAGGCCGCGTTGCCAGGGAGCCTGGCACAGGAAAAGGGGGTCACCGTCACCTCCGAGGGGACCGAGGGAGATGGACGCGAGCCAGCAGCCTTTTGGGATGGGGATGCTAGGAGCCACGCAGGGACGGAGGCTGTGATATGGAAGAGGGCGAATGGACCGCCGCGGGTCTGAGAGATGATGAGGAGAAATCCCACAGCAAAATCCCCCGTGCTCTATGGTAATAAGGGAGGTGTCCCAGGCGCCTGGAGAACAATGTTGCTGCAGTTGAGTGACTGTAACAGGCCCTGATGACAGCCGGGGCCGCGTTAAAAATGCCTATTCAAGCAGATCAAGACATTGAGAGGCCTCGTGGGGATCTGAA